>NC_090740.1:33998047-34025547 GCF_036898095.1 Palaemon carinicauda
CGTCAACAGGGGTAGGATATATATATATATATATATATATATTTATATATATATATATATATATATATATATATATATATATATATATATATATATATATATATATATAGATATAGATATATATGTGTGTGTGTGAATATATAGAACCATTGGTAGAAACAACATATACACATCACCTTCGAAAAAATATTTAGAAACTAATAATTCCATTGGAAAAATCATGTGAATATTACATCATTAATGATTATCTAAAATGAATTCTTCAGAAAAGTACTCGTGAAATGAGTTTTTTCGAGACGTATTTCCTGTTTAGAACGGCTCTGATATCGATTCGTACCGGAAATGGGTCGTTTTAAATCCCAAACCTGAAAAAAATAGGTCGAAGCCTTCGGTTATTTCAATGGGGTTTGCTGAAAACTTCAATTACCCTTCGCCCGAGTTCGATCACCGAGTGCGCTGCAGGCTTTACTTAATAATAAAAGTAATAAATCATAGTATTAATTATCTTTTCATCTTCCTATTCAGTCACTTAACTTTTTCTTCAAATTGCATATCCTAGCGTTGAACGACTTCGGAACTTTCAGACTCAAATCCATAAATCAAATCATGTAGTTTATTATCATTATTACTATTATTATTATCACTATCATTATAATTATCATTATTATGATGATGATGATGATGAGTTACTAGGATTTATGGAAACAAAAGAAGAATTTTTCGCGAGTCCTAAACGATTTCGGAAGAAAATTTTCCCGGATTTCCAAATGCCTTCAGAAGAAACAGCCGTAGACTTAGCATGGAGTTCTGAATGACTCCAGAATAGATTCTTCCTGGAGCTCCCTGAACGGCACCTGAAGAAAATTTTCCGGGATCTTCAAAAGGCTTCAGAAGACATAGCTGTAGACTTAGCATTGAGTTCTGAATGACTCCAGAACAGAATCTTTCCGGAGCAGTTCTGAACGGCTCCGCCCAGAGCTTCAAATGACTTCTGAAGACCTGATATTTTTTTTTTTCGAACTAAGCATGCAACGCAGTGAACATTGTTAATGGCTATTTTTGGAACATGGAGCTGAGTGTGAGAATTGCGTATTACAACTACTGGATCGACAGGAGGCTCTTCGGAACACCTTCATCAACAGCTGGTTTTAGTGTGTTGCTGCAGAAGTTGTAGAGCTTTGAAGAACATAATGTACGCGCCTTGAATGATCCTTTGCTTGGGCTTTTGCAACGATGTCCTATAATTGGAGACTATTGGAAATAAGGAAACAAGGACGGACATAGAATGGTTCAACTAAACGGTGAGCGACGTGTGGTTCTTCAACAGGATAGTCCCATAATTAGACATTGAAGAAAGGACATATCCAGGTCATATTGGTAAATATATTGTGTTGCTCGTCGTTTACTTTAGCGCGATGACGTATGCGGAGAAAATTTATTGCATTCCTGTCTCTACCATCGCCCCGATGGACAAAGACATGGATGTCATCGATTTCTCCGAGGAATCTGACGAACTGAAGACACACGGCACTGAAATCTCTCTTGAAATCTAGAAGGAAACTGACGAACAAAGAAAGAATACGATGAAATCTCGAAGGAAATTGACGAACTAAGGAAAGGGGAAGATGAAATATCAAAGGAAACCGGAAAACTAAAGATCTTGAAATCTAGAACAGACAGAAGAGAACAGCAACGAAGAGCCTTTAAACGAGAACGTAAAATAGCCTTTAATGCTAGAGGTAAATCACCTTGAAAAAGAGGTAAAAAAAAAAGGCTCCTAATGCGAGAAATAATGTACCTCAAAATAGAGGTAAAAAAACCCTTAATGCTAGAAATAAGGCAGATAAAAAATAGAGGTAAAACAGCTGCTAATGCTATACATAAGGCACCTAAAAATAGAGGTCAAAGAGCCTCTAATGTTAGAAGTAAAGCACCTCAAAATAGAGGTAAAAAACCCTTAATGCTAGAAATAAGGCAGAAAAAAATAGAGGTAAAACAGCTGCTAATGCTATACATAAGGCACCTAAAAATAGAGGTCAAAGAGCCTCTAATGTTAGAAGTAAAGCACCTCAAAATAGAGGTCAAAAGCCCCTAATGCTATAAATAAGGCACCTAAAAACAGAGGTCAAAGAGCCTCTAATGCTACAAGTAATGAACCTCAAAATCAAGGTTCAAAAGCCCCTAATGCTATAAATAAGGCACCTAAAAATAAAGGTCAAAGAGCCACTAATACTAGAAGTAATGCCCCTCAAAATCGAGGTCAAGAAGCCCCTAATGCTATAAATAAGGCACCTCAAAATCAAGGTCAGAAAGCCTCTAATGCTTTATATAAGGCTCCTAAAAATAGAGGTCAAAAGCCCCTAATGCTATAAATAAGTCACATAGAAATAGAGGTCAAAGAGCCTCTAATGCTAGAAGTAATGCACCTCAAAATCGAGGTAAAAAAGGGCCTAATGCTATATATAAGGCTCCTAAAAATAGAGGTCAAAAAGCTCCTAATGCTATAAATAAGCCACCTAAAAATAGAAATCAAAGAGCCTCTAATGCTAGAAGTAATGCACTTCAAAATCGAGGTCAAAAAGCCCCTAATACTATAAATAAGGCACCTAAAATTATAGGGGTCAAAGAGCCTCGAATGCTAGAAGTAGTACACTTCAAAATCGAGGTCAAAAAGCCCCTAATGCTATAAATAAGGCACCTAAGAAGGGAGGTCAAAAAGCCCCTAATGCTATATATAAAGCTCCGAAAAATAAAAGTAAAGAAGCCCCTAATGCTATAAATAAGGCACCTAAAAAGGGAGGTCAAAAAGCCCCTAATGCTATATATAAGGCACCTAAAAAGGGAGGTCAAAAAGCCCCTAATGCTATATAAAGATCCTGAAAATAGAGGTAAAAAACCCCCTAATGCTACAAATAAGCCCCTAAAGCTAAAGCTAAGGCACCTAAAAACAGAGGTAAAAAGATCCTAATGCTAGAGATAAGGCACCTCAAAATATAGGTAAAAAAATCCCATAATGCTAGAGATAAGACACCTGGCACCTCAAAATCGAGGTCAAAAAGCCCCTAAGACTAGAGATAAGGTACCTTAAAACAAAGGTTATAGTCCCTAACGCTAGAGATAAGGCACCTCAAAACAGAGGTTAAAAAGCCCCTAATGCTAGAGATAAGGCACCTAAAAATAGAGGTAAAAAAATCTTAATGTTAGAGACAGGGCACCTAAAAATAGAGGTAAAAAGCCCCTAATGCTAGAAATAAGGCACCTTAAAATAGAAGTCAAAAAGTCTCTATAGCTAGAGATAAGGCACCCCAAATCAGTGGTTAAAAAGCCCCTAATGCTAGAGAGAAGTCACCTAAAATAGATGACATAAAGCTCATCAAGCTAAAGTTAGGGCACCTCAAAATAGAGGTAAAAAATCCCCTAATGCTAGAGATAAGGCACCTCAAAATCAGAGGTCAAAAAGCCCTTCTATGCTAGAGGTTAGGCACCTAAAAAGAGGTCATAAAGCCCCTACATCTAAAATTAAGGCACCTAAAAATAGAGGTAAAAAAGCTCCTAATGCTAGAGATAAGGCACCTCAACATAGAGGTAAAAATCCCCTAATGCTAGAGATAAGGCACCTCAAAATCAGAGGTTAAAAAGACCCTAATGCAATAGATTAGGCTCCTGAAAATAAAGGTAAAAGCTCCTAATGCTAGAGATAAGGCACCTCAAAATAATAGGTCAAAAAGGCCCTAATGCTAAAGATAAGGCCCTTCAAAATAAGAGGTCAAAATTTCCCTAAAGCTAGAGATAAGGCACCTCAAAACATTAGGTCAAAAAGCCCCTAATGCTAGAGATAAAGCACCTCAAAATAGAGGTCATAAAGCCGTTAAGCTAAAGTTAAGGCACCTAAAAATAGAGGTAAAAAAGCCCCCAATGCTAGAGATAAGACACCTCAAAATAGAGGTCGAAAAGCCCCTAGTGCTAGAGAGAAGGCACCCTCAAAATAGAGGTAAAAAAGCTCCTAATGCTTGAGATAAGGCACCTAAAAATATAGAGGTCATAAAGCTAAAGTTAAAGCGCCTAAAATAAAGGTAAAAAAAGACCCTAATGCTAGAGATACGGCACCTAAAATTATAGAGGTCATAGAGCTAAAGTTAAAGCACCTAAAATAGAGAAAAAAAAGAGCACCTAATGCTAGAGATAAGGCACCTCAAAATAGAGTTCAAAGAACCTCAAATGCTAGAAGTAAGGCACCTCAAAATAAGAGGTAAAAAACCCTTGATGCTAGAGGTAAGGAACCTCAAAATGTGGGCCAAAGAGGTGGTACAATTAAATACAGCATTACTTTAGGGAATATTTTTTTTATGAAAGAAATGACCCCGCTTCACCCAGGTGAGTGGTGAACTAAATAGTCAGTAAACATCCTCCTCACCATGCAGGCTCCTGCTACTTAACACCCGTCAGTGAGTCCCAGACCTTTCATATACTGTACAGCCATCCATGTCTGGACTCCGATAGATCAGACACAAATAGGGTTGTAACCTGACAAGTAATATATATATATATATATATATATATATATATATATATATATATATATATATATATATATATATATATATATATATATATATATATATATATATATATATTTATATATATATATATATGACTAACAATCTTGATTTTAATTAATGTGAATATCAACCAAAATGGCATTTAATATCGAATTCTATCTTTGGGAGTGAATATCTACTAGAAATTCATTTATGATAACAGCTTCTGACTGAGCAGAAATTCGAACATATGCCTCTTAGCCGAAATCATGCTTGCAGAGACTAACCAACCATGCTATCATATACAAGTTTATTACAAGTCTACCGTACATATTCCTGTCGAATTCAGGAATCTGTTCTTAGATTTGAAATAAACTCATCTCCACTATAATAGCTGATCAGTATTTGCAACACGTTGTTATACATATAGATTCTTGATAAATAACCACGTGTTGCAAACTCACTTATCAGCTATCATAGTGGAGAAGGGTTGCTTTCAAGTCTGAGAACAGATTCCTGAATATGACAGGAATATGTACGGTAGACTTGTAATAAACTAGTAAATATATATATATATATATATATATATATATATATATATATATATATATATATATATATATATATATATATATATATATATGTGTGTGTATATATAATATAATATATATATATATGTATATATATATATATATATATATATATATATATATATATATATATATATATATGTATGTATGTAAATATAAATATATATTTATATATAAATATATATATATATATATATATATATATATATATATATATATATGCATATATATATATATATATATATATATATATTGCATATATATATATATATATATATATATATATAAATATATGCATATATATATAAATATATATATATATATATATATATATATATACATATATATATATATACATATATATATATATATATATATATATATATATATATATATATATATATATATATATATATATATGAAAGATAGAGAGGTCTTATTTCTTATTCTTTTAAGAAATGCAATCATTTTCGAGAAAAGTTATCGAAAAATATAATCACACTGATATACTTGCATTCCTTATTACATTTTTATATGGAACATCCTTAAATATTGTGGGAACTGACTATTCTAATTAATATACGTGGGAATCATATATCCTTTGTCTGTATTATTCTAGCAGCTGCTCTCTCTCTCTCTCTCTCTCTCTCTCTCTCTCTCTCTCTCTCTCTCTCTCTCTCTCTCTCTCTCTCTCTCTCTCTCGAGTTCTAGAATAAGTTAGATAAGATCATAAGAACTCTCCAAATGCTTGAACTAAATCGCTCTACCAAAGAGCAAATGGAGTATCTGCGAATGGACTAAAAAGTCTTTGAGACATCCAAAATCCTTGTAACACACTCTCTCTCTCTCTCTCTCTCTCTCTCTCTCTCTCTCTCTCTCTCTCTCTCTCTCTCTCTCTCTCTGTATGTATGTATGTATGTACAGTATATATATATATATATATATATATATATTACCTATATCCAATATTTTATATCATTTGGATGTTCCCAAGGATCAAACAAGACCGCTAACTACTTTGCAAGTTGGTGTTGGATTTGTATTTCTTTCGGGTGAAGATCCCATTTTCCAAAGATGTTCAATGACCACCTAAAAACAATGTTAGAAAGATATATGCCCGTTTCATTGCGAGTTGGAATCATTGATACTAAATGTTTTCAATAGGGGTATTACCATCATCATCATCATCACTTCATAAATGTTAATAAGCAAACCTCGTCAAGCCATACATTAAGATCACCCAATTGCCACCTACCCACCATCATCTTTAACCCCTACCTGGTTATATCCTTCTACCCCCCATCCCCATTGTTTGAGGTTTAAAGGTCTCACAGTTATGATAAGATCCTTCTGGTGGAAGTTTTTTAGTAAATGAAAAACAAAATACTAAGATGACAATATTTCATACAGTTTGCTTTCCAGGTGTTTAAAATTATATCAAAACTATAGATAACGAAGTAAATATGCGAAAGACTGATTGAACAAATATCGAGAGTAATGGATTTCTTGAAGAGCTTACCGGGGGAACACTTTTAAGGTGTTGGACATCAGGACATGAAACGACAAATAAAATCATAATAATAGGAATACTAAATGCTAAGGAAATTTTCCTTTTGCGCTAGACTCGGACCTTTGAGCATTGAGCAATCGTCACCAGGGAAGTGAGCGACTTGCCCAGATAATTTGAATGATTGATTAGTCTTTTGTCATCCTGACATCTCAGGTTATTGACGCCGAACAAGATAATTTGAGTAAATAATGGGTTGATTGTTTAATATTTTATACCCTACATCCTATATACCACATCATCACTATAATAATGCACCAATGAACTTTCATTGCATGTCATTTCACATATATTATTTTAACCAATCACTTCTGAAACAATATAGATTATGTTAACAAATGATGCATTTTAAATCTCCAACCTTAAACTAATATAATTGATATAGCAAATAATACTATTTTCTCTAAGAAGGCCGGAGCCAAGTAGCCCGTGACAAAAGCTGACCCCAACCACACCGAGCTTCGTGGCTCATGGTCGAAATCAAAGGAAAACACTGAAATCAACAACTAAACCTTTAAACTTCATTACCTTCGAAATTTTGAACAAATGTCACTTATTAATGATTGGTGACCCAATAGGTGCTATTTGAAATGAAACATTATTAGCCCCTACATTTAATATGTATGCCACAGTGTTTAATTATGTGAGAGAGAGAGAGAGAGAGAGAGAGAGAGAGAGAGAGAGAGAGAGGGGGGGGAATTGCATAAGAAAATGCAAACGAGGGATATTTCCGTGTTATGAATATTAATATGAATAGCCAGTTCCAATATTATTCAAGATAATTTTATATAGAAATAGGATAGGAAAATTCAAATAAAAAGTTATGATAAAATCTTTTGATGAATTAGTTTCGAAATAATATTAGATTACATTTCTTAAAAGAATAAAAAAGTTCTCTCTCTTCATCGCATTTCTTTGAGTGATATGGGTAATTTCTCTCACCTCCTCACATTCGAACCATCCTAACGATGTCTCGGTTGTTTAACGTCGGCCACCTTTCAGGGCAAGAGGGGCATGATCTCTCCAAGTCGGGTCAGGCCAGGCAACACCGGTTTTGTTGCTGGGTGTAACAGCCACCATCGCCTCCTGCCAGCAGCGAGCAATCATGGCGTGGTTAGGTCGACAGTTCGAGACATGTGAGGTGTCTGTTATGTTTTTAGAAGTGTTGGAATGGCTGTGTTTGTATGTGTTTACTAATAATAATAATACTAATACTAAGACTAATACTAATACTAATACTAATAATAATAATAACAATAATACTAATACTACTACTACTAATAATAATAATAATAAGAATAATAATAATAATAATAATAATAATGAAATAATAACAATAAAATAATAATAATAATAATAATAATAATAATAATAATAATAATAATAATAATAACAACAGCAGCTCTCCCCTAACCAATTCTTCCCTCGTTAGTATAATTTCCTTATTAATAAAATTACCCTACATCCTCCCAGTATACAAACCCCTTATTACAGTCTAGTTTCTCTCCACCACTCTTTTGCCCACAAATATCTTGATCAGCACTCAGGTCTGCTAATGAATCATGCTTCCACCTCAGAGTCAACTCAATTATTTAAGCTTTTAATTGCCCTCCTTATTTCTAAAACGTACTTCCAAACTCATTCTCCAATACGCATTTCATCCTTTCACCTTTTACCGTTCATAGCTACCTATTTTCTATCGTCAATATTCAACTTCAAAAAGAAAATCTAATTTTACAGAGAATTTTTCTACTGGTCTCTTTAATTTGGAGAATTGTTTGTTTATTAAACTTCCTCTGTGCGCTTGCTTTCCTTGGATAACAGCCTTTTTCAGTTTGAATCGAATTTAAAACCAAACATAACATTTCTGCCTGGTGAGGTATCAAAGGATGAAAAATAGATACAATGTCCCAAGCAAGAGGACGTCCGTGAAAATACTTGTGGATTCCATGGAGTAGGAAAGACGAATAAGCAAGTGTCCAAACCAATTGATAATCCTAACTAAAATAGTACTATCATTATTGTCTATATGTAAACCAAATCCTCAAATGTGATCATGCATGTAGTCCTATACCCTTCATTTTTATTGCAAAATGAAAATAAAAATAAGGAGGAATATATATTAAATGTTAGGCTTAAAATACATATAAATGAAGTACACAATATTTGTTTTAAAAAAGGAGGCTGGATGTTTTGGTACTTAGTGAGACCAAATCATATGAACTGGAGAGGAAAACTGAAAATTACAGAGTTAGTATATCTGGAATAGCTGAAAGATGAAAGGCATGTGAGAGATAAACTTGTAATATCATGGAGAATATAATATTGGCATTAAATATTATAAATATATCAGGTTGAGAATCTGTATGGATGAATTTTTTTGGTATCAGGAAAAGTTGTGTCAGTAAGCGTATATGGACCATTTGTGAAAAATTGATTGAATTTTTATTCTGGGTGTCTCTATAGCAGGATTTTCAAAAATTGTTTGCTTTGGGTAATTTGAGTGCAACACGTAGTTAACAGAGAAAGAAGAATGTTACACGTAGGGGAGACCTTGTGTAATTTTATTACAAGTAATAATTGTTGTATATAACATCGATAAATACTTTTTTCGGGAAAGACCAAATAGGTAGCGAAAGAGTTTTTACGAAATCCTTCATTTTACGTACACGTAAAATAGGTCAAAGGATGCAGTAGAGTTCAAAGGTCTGCCCACACTTCATAGTACTAGAATTACAGCACTTATTTCAAACTATTCAATTCGACTGTATATCCCATCATTATCTGATTTCAGCATTAGTAAGAACTGATTGAACTGGATTATTTTCAGTAACCTAAAATTATATATTTATGACTCATTGATTAATCTCCTTAGAGAAAAGGCGTATACTGAAGGTACGTCACAGCGTATTCATTCATACACTTGTCTTCACAGAGGAATTGACAGTTTCGTGCATTTCAACTAAAGCTATAAAATCTCTATTTAGTGGTCATTGCATATTGTTTTCTGTTTACTAGAATAATGCTATATGGACTAACGAAAATTACGTACACTATCTCGCATTTTCGATCCTGCTAAAGCTGACAATCAGTGTAGACTGTACATAAGAAGGAATACAAAAATTTATATTTTCTGTAACAATATTTGGTAGTGGACAAAAGAAATATATTTAGATAACACAGACAGAAAGGTGCCTCCTATATAAAATAGTTCCTTTTCCGGTGCTTCCCCTGTTTTTTTTTTTTTTTTTTTTTTTTTTTTTTTTTTTTTTTTTTGATAAAACACGTTTTTTTAAACAATCAAAATGGTCCTTTTGAATGAATAAATAATTACTAGGTACTCTTCCTACTGGGACTCGAATATACAGTATATGCAAAAAGGTACAGCATTGCTTGGGATAATTTACATGCACATATTTCATTGGAGTGCATTAACTTTTCAAGGACCAGTAAATATATTTTAAAACCGGTATATTTTTTTACTACAGTTGTGTAAATTGAAACTGTATATATTCGAATATAATTACTTAATAATCATGCATTCATTTACATATAAGCGAAATCATTTTAAATTAGGAACTTAAACAAAATATTTAAAACCGCTTACATTCTTTCGAAGAGATCGTCTTCAAAGATTAAAGAAATAAAGTTAAGGATCCCATAAATAAAAGTTCCCATGACCGTGTTCAGCTGAGTGTACCGGAAGAAAAAAAGTTTGAACAAAATCGAAAATCTTTGAAGAAGTCTCAGATGTCGAGAGGGATTAACAGGCAGGTCCTGCTACGCCCTTTAGGACTTTGGTGACGGGCTGGGATGCCCGGACCTAGGAGGAACAGTGGAAGAGGGTCCCCATTTGCCTCAAAGAGAAAGAGAGAGAGAGAGAGAGAGAGAGAGAGAGAGAGAGAGAGAGAGAGAGAGAGAGAGAGAGAGAGAGAGAGAGAGAGGGTACGTAGGGCCAGGAGAGTTGGCCTTGGGGGTGTTAAGGAACTGGGGAGTTGGCCCTCAGTGGTGGGTTAGGACCTAGACTGTTGGCCCTCAGCCCAGGGGGGGAGGTATTGGTGGGAAGGCCGTAGGGAGTTGTCCCTCAGCATCTCTCAGCTGGTTGGACACAAAAAGGACACTAGAACTATCACCATACTTGGGATCCATTCAAAAAGAAAGAAAAAAAATAATAATTCAATTGTAAAGGGACTAATCTAATATGTTGATTAATATATGCAAGTACATTGAAAAATAAATCATGCGCCCTTGAAAAGACTTACACGAGTAAATATTTTCGTGTCTATATATATATATATATATATATATATATATATATATATATATATATATATATACATATATATATATATATATATATACATATAGGCTATATATATATATATATATATATATATATATATATATATGTATATATATATATATATATATATATATATATATATAATATATATATATATATATATATATATATATAATATACATATATATATACATATATATATATATATATATATATATATTATCCACATTAAAGTGTGCAAGAAAAGTAATACAAAATGATAACCTGCAAATAATCTAAAAAAAGAGTAAATAGATGCAAACAAATGAGGTAATAAATCTGAATATATGCACCCAACATTAGGTATATACTGACTCATACTTCACTGAACAGTGAGAGAGAGAGAGAGAGAGAGAGAGAGAGGAGAGAGAGAGAGAGAGAGAGAGAGAGAGAGAGAGAGAGAGAGAGACTTCCACTTTCCCAAGCAGGAAGGGGGAACAAAAAAAAACCCAGTACCTCCTGGAAGAGAAAGCCAAAGATAATTTCTTTTTCCAAGCAGACTTTTACAGAGATTATGTGAATGACATTTCTATCTCTACTATCTGGTAATGGATAATAAATAAAAGTCAGCGTTTTTGGCATCAATACAAAAATTTTAATTACAAGAATATTTTGGAGACTCCTACATGCAACTTCAAACATATTATGAAACCTAAATCAAATATAAATATTTGAAATAAAAAATGATAAACTACTTAATTGTAGCATATATTCATTAAGTATCTCCAAAATATATGTAACTGAAAACACGAAATAAACTAATTATCATCATATGAAGGTTAAGCAAATGGCCATGCAGTCCAATAACCCTAGATATGCTTGTTAAAGGATATATACGAATAAACGGGGAAAAAGTGAAGAAATAGAGAAAATAAACCCTTCAGACGCCTTATATTAATGAATTGCTTTATAGTTCTGGTGCATTTTCCGACTCCATACTACAAAATACGTCTTGATGCTTAGAGATTAGATTAGCTTATGTAGCAGCATTCCTTTTTCCACTCATACAATATTTTAGTTTTTCCACTTCTTTTCCAAAATCATTCACTTACAACCAATTATTCTTTCAAGAGATTGTCTACATGCAGTTCATATTCCATGACTTTCATATAGATCCATCGTTTATATATATATATATATATATATATATATATATATATATATATGTATATATATATATATATATATATATATATATATATATATATATATATATATATATATATATATATACAGTATATATCATAGACTCCTTTAAGGAAGGACTGGAACGTCAGGACCTCGGGGTTTTCAACTTGAGTCTGAAAGATTAACTTGAGTCTGGACTAAAATGACTTCTAGAAGGGCTAGAAACACGTTCTCTGGATCAAAATGGGGGTTTTTGAGGATGGTGAGTTCAATAGTAACATTTTCAACACCACCTGGGGTCATCTTCAAGGTCTAAAGGTCATTTATCAAGGTCAAATTTGTGAATTTTGGTCATTTTTGCTCGTTTTTTGTGTGTAACTCATAAATGGTGAGAGATAGCTGATTATAATATGAGGCAGGTCTGCAGAGCTGTCCGAATTTAATATATATTGTCATATATCGTCCTTCAAGAAAGGACTGGAACGTCCCCTGATCGGGGTTTTTAACTTGAGTCTGAAGGATTAACTTGAGTCCTGGACTAAAATGACTTCTAAGAAGAGCTAGAAACACGTTCTCTGAGTCAAAATGGGGGTTTTTGAGGACGGTGAGTTCAATAGTGACATTTTCAACACCACCTGGGGTCATCTTCATCATCTTCAAGGTCAAAAGGTCATATTTCAAGGTCAAAATAGTGAATTTTGGTCATTTTTACTCGTTTTTGTGTGTAACTCATAGATGGTGAGGGATGGCTGATTATAATAAGAGGCAAGTCTGTAGTTCTGTCCAAATTTAATATATATTGTCAAATATTGTATTACTCAAACATTCCAAACAAGCCCTAAAACAATGAAACACTAAAATAAGAAATAAAGAACGGTATTTCTCATCACAACAAAACTCAAACACATTAACACTTGATTAGATGAACATCGCTAGACAAAATGTCTGATCTGCAAAATATAACACGTGGGCGAAACTGTATTAATAATATCAAAGCCAAGTCATCAATATTTTATCAACTTATTCAGGCTTCTTTATTAATTTGAGCTTTTGATGGGCAAGAGCAAAATACTAAGTTCATATTTGACAAAGTATTTTCGGTTAAGGAGAATTCCATTGAATTATTAGACGGAAGATTCCTTTGCCTTCCCTTGTATTTCGTGATTCAGTTGGCCAGACTCATAAAATCTAGATCAACCACAAATAAGAACTAGGATTTGGAATCGACAATTATAAAATGGGACGATCAATAAAAACCCTTTCACTAGCACGACTGAACTCGGTTTGGCCAACTCGTTATGTATGTTTTCGATCACAAAATAATTGGTTGATAGTAAGGTAAAAATGATTAAGAAACATTCTTTAAAATACAAAAAATAAAAAATACTGCTAGTATATATAAAGCTATCATTAAATGAATGAAACTTGAATTGAAATGGCTGTTTACTTCTCAGTTTAGCTTACCACGTAGCAATAAAATAACCCGAGTTAATTCATTCAGTTCTGAATGATGTATAAGAATAATGTAACTCAGTGGGGTATCAAAGCAAAAAGAAAAGCAGGTTCATTCATCCTTCTGACGAAAGAAAGAAAACCTTTCAATTTAAAGTACGTACGAAAAAGAAGAGAGGCTCAACCCTCAGATGCAAGCATCTTAAAATAACTAATTTTCCTCAGTATTAGAAAGTGCGCTGAAATAGAAATGTCAGTCACCAGCAAACTCAGAAAATGGAGATGAAAAACTAAAGGGAAAAGGAAAAAAAAACGAGAAGAAGGAATTAAGAGAGACCCAAGACTGCTGCCACGAGTGGCCTTGACCAATCATGCGGTATATGTGCCAGTGAGAGTTCAAGGGGGGAAGGGGTAACAGAGGCAAGGGGCGGGGCTTGTACCCGCGTGACCTGAGGTGACCCCACGTTGGTCAACACACCCTAAAACCCAGCCGTTTAAATCGGACAACACAAGACCCAGAATGACACGAGCTCCAGAAAAGCTATTTTTTCCTCTGCCCGTCTTATTCCTGAATGGAGAAACCGTTGGTCGTTGTGAAAGTCGGCTCTTTTCGTGATTATATCCTCGACAGGAACTGCATTCAAAGGGCAATTTCTAGCAAGCAAATCGATCATAAATTCTCTCTTTTATGACCACTTTTCAGAAAGTAATCTATAGGATATTATTTAATTTTCTCAAGGCGCCGAAAGTCTAGTACCGAATCTAAATTTGGTTATGAAATCAAAAGAAAAGCATCCGTTAAACTCTCCATGTCCTTTTAACATTCCATAAATATTCTCAGATTGCTATCAAGGGAGACAATCGGGATATATTTATTGTGCAATAACGTTATTCCTAAAGACATTTAAATGCACGAAACAGATATCTAACATGATATTATGAGGTCTAAATGTTGAATATTTCTTGCACTGTGTAACATATACATAACTGTAAAAAATACTATTATTACTTCAGATTAAGAAAATATATTAAACGATATAAAATCTACAATTAAAAGTGAAAAGCACAAAAAAATCAATATTAATAAAAGCTTTGAAAGCATGTCTCCAACGTGAGAGAGAGGGGGGAGGGAAAGGGGGATGGGGTTTACTGAATATGTCTGCACATAATTGTAATATAGCCGAACAATCCTTTATCTACCACAATTGGCGTGTTATGAATTGCATTTAAACTCTGTGAAAGAAATGTGGCACATAACTAAAGAAAAGAAATTCAAATTATTAAGCTTTTAAACCCCCACCCCCTTGAAAGTTTTACTGTCAACTTTTAAATGTACATTTAACACATGGAAACGCCCTCTTTTTACTGCAGGATATGACTAATATCAATAGTGTAGAAAACAACTTTTCGTTATGCACAGACCTCGTGAAAACGTAATAGGAAAAAATACAACTGATATCTTTGAACATTACAACATTCATAATTTTTATTACGTATACATCCATCCATTTGTGATTTTTGACGCAGACTAAACTGAAGGATCGCAAAAAAGGGTGAAACTGAAAAGTGATGACCTTCGATAGTTAGAGCATTGAGATTAAGATGGTAGTCCTGTGTCAATGCTTTTGCAGCTGATATGTGTCGTTTAAATGGCGCAGCCGTCTGGGTCTTCGCAGTTACATAAAGAGCGCATTCCTTGTCAGAAGGCCATTACTTTTAATTCTAAAAATATCAGAAGGGTCGGGAGTTAAGACCTTGAATATCTAACATATGGAAATATCATGGAATTTGGGTTCATATCAAATTGCAAAATAATTTCATAGAATCCTCGGATTGAAAAAAAAAAAATCACGAACAAGCCTGAGTTCGTGTTTGTATGATCTAATTTTTCATAAGCTAAAGTTTGTAAAAATAAAGGACTTGATTTAAAGATTCTATTTTAATCTGAGAAATAGGTCACACCCTGTAATTAAGCCGAAACTATGAGCACGGTCACTTGAATTCTTTCCAGCATATTTCTGATGATTATATCATCACTGGACCGTGGAATTGAACTGGTTAAAACTGCTTACAAAAAAAAAAAAACAGCAGTAAAATGTTTTATGTTAAAATATATCAAAATTACTTTGCAAAACAGCAACCACAACGATTGTATGTAAATTGTTAACATATATTATTTGTTAAGTATCTAATCCACATCTTTAGTTTTTTATTTATCATTAACGGTAACTGAAAGAATGTCAATACCATAAAGAAAATAATTAACATTGGAAGGAGAACGGGAACGTGCAGACCCAAGTCATGTCGAAATTTATTTCCTCACATCTAAAGCACTTCAGACAATCATTATATGAAATATTTTCCCTGATTACTTGTGCATCATAATAAATCATAATGAACACAAAGATAAGGCTTTATAGAACTGAGTAAGTTGTCAACAGTTATTGAACAGGAAATCTGAAATAGTTATGATATACAGCAGTGACAAATTAGCTTTAATTACAATATACTTATACCTTCAAACAAATTCATACATCGCATAATACCAAACGAACAAAAATCATTCTCACAAATTAATAAACATACTGTAAGTATAATTCATCTTCCAGAAGGTAACATTGGGAACAAATTCTTTCAGAAAGATAATTCTTGATTAATATAAATTCACCCAAATGAATTTAAAATACTGCATCGTGGGAAATTTGTGAACGACAGGATATACAAAAGAGCACTCAAAAAAAAAAAAAAAAAAAAAAAAACCTGACAGGCCATTCTTCAATGATCTCCACACATTCATCTCCGAAATCAGGGCATAGTGCTGCACAATCTCGAATACCATTCTCTTAGTGATACTCACAATAGATTACCGCTTCGTGAATAACGAATGAAGGCGAAAGACAAAAGAAATGGAGAGGAAGAGGAAGAGGCTTGAGCCAATGCATGAATAAAGTATGCGGATTACAGCATCACCCTTTCTATATCAAATTAGGAATTTTATAACCGTTCCAGATTCAGGTGGCTTATGCAAACACTTCAGCAATAGATCCTAAGGTGCAGCAGACGTAAAAACTAAACATATATATATATATATATATATATATATATATATATATATATATATATACATATTAGAATCCCGTTCACGATAATATATTTTAATAATAATCATTCTGGTAAAAGTTATTACCAAGATACAGTGAATAGTATACAACATAATAACATCTAAACAATTCTGGATAGGTTAAAAACTCAACATAAAAAGAATTCCTCTTAAGGAGTTTATTCCCAAGGCAGAGTAAATTCCATATCAGAAAAGGAGCTAAAGATTTGACGGAATGAAGACAAAACTATCATAAATGGCCGCATGTTATCAATTGGTTATCATGGTAGAGAATGGTTGATTTTGATTGTAAATATTTTACCTGATTTCGATAGGATTATACAGAGGCATAGATCCGATTGCTGACAAAGGTAGAAGTGATAATCATAAAAAGAATTTCCCTTCAGGTATATATTCATTCCTTGGGAAGAAAGAATTTGATATAAAAAACTGTCTGCGGCCATATATATATATATATATATATATATATATATATATATATATATATATATATATATATATATATATATATACACGTGTATGTGCGTGTGAATACGAAAACTCAGAAACAATTTCCCGACATTTAAAAAAAAAAAAAAAATAAAGGCTATTAGACGTATTCGTAATGACTACATGCATCATAGAAGATTGATTTCAAATGATAATAATTTGGAAACACCAACTGTAAAATAAGTGCTGACACTTCTGAAGGAAATTTACATCACAATTCATAAAATAACCTATTGTATTTACCTTTCAAATGAGATTACCATACATTAAAGTTATTCAATAATCGAATATGCACACATATATACCTACAAACACAAATACATATATATATATATATATATATATATGAGAGAGAGAGAGAGAGAGAGAGAGAGAGAGAGAGAGAGATAGTTGCATACATACATACATACATACATACATAGATACATACATACATACATATATATATAGATACATACACACACACACATATATATATATATACATATATATATATATATATATATATATATATATAATATATATATATATATATATATATATCAGCCAGTACTAGTCTACTGCAGGACAAAGGCCTCATTTATGTCTCTCCACTTCCGTCTCTTTATGGTCTTTCTATACCAGCCTATAACCGCCGCAAACATTTCTTAGTTCGGCAATTCATCGTCTTGTCTTTCTTTCCCTACTCCATTTGCAATCTCTAGAGACCCAATTCTGTTATCCTTAATGCCCACCTATTAACACCCATTCTCATTATATGTCCTGCCCATGTCCATTTCTTTTTCTTATATGTTGTTAGAATATCCTCTACTTTAGTTTGCTCGATTTCTGTCTCTTAGTGTTATTCCCATAATTATTCTTTCAATAGCTCCTTGAGTTACATCTAGCATATGTTTTCAGGCTTTCGTAAGGCTCCAAGTTTTTTATGTATAAGTTAATACTGGTAGGATCATCTCATTAAATACTTTTCTTTTTAGAGTCAGTGACATTTTACATTTCATAATCTCATTTTGTTTACCAACTCTATCCCACGGTTATCCTTCTTTCAATTCCGGTCATACGTTCTTGGAAAACTCTATAGTCTTTCCTAAGCACGTATATTCATAAACAATATCTAGATTGTTTACAACCCTTATTGGTTGTTCCCGTATTTCCATTGAACAATATCTTTGCTTTACTCAAATTAATTTTAAGCCCTACATTTCTGTTTTATCTTTCAAAATCCCCATCATCTTTTACAATCTCTCTCATGATTCAATAAGTAGAACTATGTTATCTGCAAATTATTGAGGTATTCCCCATTAATGTTATTTCCTATATTTCTCCAATCCGACTTTTTAAAAACTTCTTCTGGGAACGCTGTGCATAATCTAGTAGAGATCAGAATTTTCTCACTATGTTTATGTAGTTTTAGTATTTCTGTACTTTCTATATAGATATCTTCAATTTTTACAACATGAGGGTAGTCGATTCCTTGTCTTTGAAGGGCTTTCATTATTGCTTTAGTTTTTGACATATTCATAATCAATAAATGCCATTCAAATTGTTGAATGCCGGCTTCTAAAGCCTGCCTGCTCTTTTTATTAATTATAGTGTAGCTGTCTTTCTATTCGGCCTAAAATGATCTTTGTAAATATTTCATATTTAATCAAGAGTAAACTTAATGGTCCCTAATTTTTCAGTCTTTTGTGTTCCCATTTTTGTGAATTAGTATACTGGTAACTTTTTTCTTAGCTGTAGGTATAGAGCATTCTTGCAGACATTTTATGTAAAGTTCAGAGAGTTTTACTACTATGAAATCTTCTCCATATATTAATAAATTAATTATTAGGCCATCTTCTCTTGCTACTTTACCTCTTATCATGCCTTTTAGTGTTTTCTTTACTTCTCCTCCTGTTACTTTTGGTGCCGGCCCAGGTGTTTCATTATTTCTATTGGCAAAGTTATCTCTTATATCACTATTGCATAGTATTGTATAGAAAGGCTCTGTAATTTTTATCACCATCTCTTTTGTTGATATTATTTCTATTTTCCTCCCTTAAAGACAACATTTCTTGATGCCGTTACAAGTCTTCTTTTCACCAATATGTACGTTAGTGTGTGTATACATATATACATATATATATATATATATATATATATATATATATATATATATATATATATATATATGCATATATTTATATGTATGTGTTAGTGTATATAAATACACGCGTATTATATATATATATATATATATATATATATATATATATATATATATATATATATATATATATATTTACAGTATATAAATATGTATTTTATGTATATAAGATCAACTGACATGAAATGGCAATACGATGATTTCCTAACTAAAATCTAAAGGCAGTTATCAGAGAGCAGCATCCATATGATGATGGATTTGCATGAACGCAAAGCATCATGACTGTGCATGCAATGACCCCTTTTATAGCGATACAAAGCAGAAATTTACACGCGAGAAATGAATCCATATCACTGATAGCGGGAAAAAAGGAAAAGAAACTCGATAAGGATACAGGAGTTGTTTAATAATGCCCACTGAAGTCAAGTAATGAATCTCTCTCTCTCTCTCTCTCTCTCTCTCTCTCTCTCTCTCTCTCTCTCTCTCTCCGTATTCATATATACATATATATGCATATAATTATATATATACATACACACATATATATACATATATATATATATATATGTGTGTGTGTGTGTATATACGTTAAAATCACAGGGAAACGTGATGTTCAGATGCAAAAGAACCACAGGGAAAATGAAAATAGGAAATAAAAGATTAAGTCCTGACTAGAAGGACTCTGAAGAAGTATCACGAAACTGGCCAGAATCTTATACTTCCTATTTTCATCTTCCCAGTGGTTCTTTTACACACACACACACATACATACATACATATATATATATGTATATATATATATATACATATATATATATATATATATATATATATATATATATATATATATATGTATGTATGTATGTATATAATATAATATCCTCAGCTCAGGAAGCTCAAGTTTAATTCCGAGGGGGGTGAGAATACTAAAGTTTTGTTACTTAAAAACCCTTCTACTTTGCTGTAATAAGTAGTGCATTATATACCAAGAATTCAAATTATGGTGCAGAGAAGCACGGGTATAGTAACTTTATCCTAAGAAAGCTTTTTGAATACTGGGAGTAATACGCCGTTAGAAGTAGATGATTTTACGGAAACATATACATTTTGACCCCAAGAAAAAGTAAACAGATCCCATCACAGCTCAAACGCAAGAAATGTTTTAGGATCTCCTGGTGGTGCGACCCATGAGTTGGGCAGGTAGAGTGAAACTCGTGCATAGATAATAGCTATCTTTCAACCTAGTTCTGGGGTTCAATTAGTTCAAAGGACTCGGGGCTACAAATATGTGACATAGGTAAAAAATTCCCTAGAAAAAAATCAATGGATCCAAAACAAAATTATTATTATTATTATTATTATTTGCTAAGCTACAACCCTAGTTGGAAAAGCAATATGCTATAAGCCCAGGGGCTCCAACAGGGAAAATAGCCCAGTGAGGAAAGGAAACAAGGAAAAATAAAATTTTTAAGAAGAGTAACAATATTAAAATAAATATCTCCTATATAAACTATAAAAACGTGAACAAAACAAGAAGAGAAACAAGACAGAACAGCGTGCCCGAGTGTACCCTCAACCAAGAGAACTCTAACCAAAGGAAGTAGAAGACCATGGTACAGAGGCTATGGCACTACCCAAGACTAGAGAACAATGGTTTGATTTTGGAGTATCCTTCTCCTAGAAGAGCTGCTTACCACAGCTAAAGAGTCTCTTCTACCCTTAAGAGGAGGAAAGTGGCCACTGAACAATTACGGTGCAGTAACCCTTTGGATGAAGAAGAATTGTTTGGTAATTTCAGTATTGTCAGGTGTATGAGGACAGAGGAGAATCAGTAAAGAATAGGCCAGACTATTCGGTGTATGTGTAGGCAAAGGGAAAGTGAACCGTAACCAGAGACAGTTTGACTTAAGCAGCTTCCACAATAAATTAACACTTTTGAATTTGTATCATGTATATTTTTGTCTTATCCTCTTTTTTTCTGGGTCCTATTATTAATAAAATAAATAAGGGCAAATACAACTTCTCAGATCATTCGAACATATGATATAACTGAAAGTCAGCTTCGGAGAGAAGACATTTTTTTTTTTTTTTTTTGGACATTTGCTGTGGATTAATAGAACAACCTACTTAAGATGCTTTTATATTATTTTCATAACTCTATATAATATTACACACACATTGTCTTACAACGGAAGATTAGAGAAGGACAAAATAAAATCCAGAATAGAAAATAAGTTGTTATAACAAAATAAACTATTTATAAAATCAAAACAGTCATATGATACAATGAACAAATGATTAGCCCTACAAAACGCACACTGTTGGATAACTAACGTGAAGAAAAATAAAATAAACGTACACGCTATCACAAAATTATAGACAAAATCTAAAAGCCAGAGGACAAATATGTTACTATGTACTAAAAGAAACAAAGGGATCTGCAACGCTGAGTTGATCAAATTATATATCATTAATAAAAGAAACACTATATACTAACGCAAACTGCAGTCCTCAGATAAACTTATATTAATCTTTAATGGCAAAAAGAATAGATAAGGGAAACAGCATCTTTCCAACAAAAAGGTGACACAAATTAACCTTGGATATTCGGGCAAAAATTCAGTAGCTTCCTACTATGGTTTTTACTTTAGAGACCAGGATGTGTACATAGGTGCTTAACACCTACGTAAACATAAAAATTATTCCTTCAAGTGGCCAGCTTTCTTGAACATTCGATTAATTAGTCCTTTTTTCATTCTCAGTATTCCTTATATAATTTAAATCTCTCTGTGTACTATCTTTCACAAGATAAAATTCTCAGGGACACATTATTTCAGTTGACCCATAATTTCATTGCCTACATAATTATACAATTCTATAATTTAATCTTTGTCCTATTAGCCAAATTCAAAGCACTTTCAGCCACACAGACGTTAGCAGCTAAAGAACACTGCCTTTGCATTTGCACAGCACAATATCTATAGCAACGTGCTACAATAACTCATACACGCTCAGTAGGTTGTAACTAAATGTTTCAAATTTAATATCTCAAACATCTAAAAGTTCTGAAGATCATGTAGTACTCCCGGCAAAAAGAAATCATTTATTAACCTGAAAAGTGAGAACTGAGAAATTAAAACATGATATCCCCATCAAGCACTGATTATGAATTATGAATGATAACGGGTTATATATATATATATATATATATATATATATATATATATATATATATATATATATATATATATATATATATATGTATATATATATATATATATATATATATATACATACATACATATATTTATATATGCATATACACATATCTATATATTTACATTTATATATATAACGACATAAAGATAGTGGGAAAATCCCAATTGAGAAAGGAGTCAGATTGGGAGACCCCAGCTCTCCTATGTTATTCAAAACATGCCTAGAAAATTAGACAATTTTGATTGTGAAACTGTAGGAAATAGTATTAATGGAAAATACCTTAACAACTTAAGAATTGCAGACAACATACTTTGATTAGCAAATTATGGGAGAAACTACAAAAGATGAAAGAAAATTTGAAGAGAGAAATCAGAAATCTAATACTGAAAAAGAATATGAGTAAAACTAAAATGATGTTCAATGAAAAGGCAGGGAGACAACGTAAAAGTTATGGACGAACCTTAAGAGATTGTTAATGAATATGCATACTTAGGACAGACAGTAATTGTTCCCCAGGACACAAGACCGAATTTAAAAGAGGGATAAACATAGGATGGAGAGCTTCTGGAAATAATAAGATTTTGAAATGTAAAAGGCCACTTTTCTAAAAAGAAAAGTATTTAGTCAGATGGCTTTATTAGTTTTAACTTATGCATCAGAAACTAGGAGCCTTACTAAAGCATAAGAACATAGGTCCTTTACAACTCAGAGAGCTATGAAAGAATGACGAAGGGAATACACTAAAGAAAAATAGCAATGATACGAAGCAAACTAATGTAGCGGAAATTCTACCAACATGGAAGAAAAATAAATGGACGTGTCCAGGACTTATAATGAGATTAACAGCTAATAGATGGACATTAAGAACAACAGAATGGTTCCCAAGAGATTGCAAACGAAGCAGGGAAAGAAAGAGAACGCTATGGACTGACAAACTAACAACGATTATGGGTGTGGACTGGCATAGAAAGACCGTAAACAGTGGAAGGCCATGTCTGAAGCCTTTGTTCTATGGACTAATAACAGCTGATGATTTGTGTGTAGGTGTATATATATATATATATATATATATATATATATATATATATATATATATATATATATATATATATATATAAAATAATAATACAATACTAAGCCATATACAGAGTTACAATAGGGGTACAGTGATGTTACACTATTGACACCAGTAAGTAAAAGATGAGATATGCAATAATATCAGTGATATATTACAAACAACAATTGGCAGGTTGACCACAGAGTCTGGGTAAAAAAATCACAATAGCATTAACGCATAATAATGATGATAACATGCACATCAGCAAACAAAAAGAGAGGGAGAAAAAAAAATGGCGATGACAATGATAATTATGTTGGAACAAAAATTGCTTGAATAATGGTAGAACTCTGGGGAAAAAAATCTAGTCACAGAGCAGGTGGTGTGAAGGAAATACAGGACTTCCAGACAACAAAAATATA
Source organism: Palaemon carinicauda (assembly GCF_036898095.1). Classification (NCBI taxonomy): domain Eukaryota; kingdom Metazoa; phylum Arthropoda; class Malacostraca; order Decapoda; family Palaemonidae; genus Palaemon; species Palaemon carinicauda. The sequence continues at coordinate 34,022,119 of NC_090740.1, forward strand.
ACATAATAAAACACGTTATCATAACATTACAGGGTATTATACCTAAGTTATTTAGTGATGAAGATTTGGCATAGCCACACTATCAAAGATTAGTGGATACAATTCATTGTACTGACGCTTCCCTATTCCAGGTTTCCCACATTTTGGATTTTATTCTCGCTGCACTTGCGAGCACATTTTGAATTAGGGGATTTTCACTAGATTGTAGGCGTGAGGTGAGACTTACTACAGAGCGACGAATGATGGTTTTTAGGTTATTAGGTTTTTAGGGGTATTGGTGAGGCGTCTTAGGATATCATTGTGAATGACTGTGATATATCTCATCGATTCACACGTATAGTTTGCCCATAGCGAGCAGCCGTATACGTTATAGCAGTAGGTTTGAAATAGGAGTTTTTTGATATCTTGGCGGCAGAAGGCAAATCTTCTCATTACCAGGTTCCCTAGACAACACAATTTACGTCGCCTGTTTTCAATGTCAGATGTGTCCTTTAAATCTTTCGTAATGATGTGACCTAGGTAAGGAAAATCATTGACAAATGTTAGCTGATGGTTTTAGAGGAAAATATGTGGGTCTTCTACGAATCGGAGCGCTCTAGGAGGGACAGACATGCACTGTGTCTTCGATTCGTTATAGATTATGTCATGTTCATTAGCGTATGCGTTGCAGATGTCGATAAGACGTTGTAGGCCTTGGGCAGAGGGGGAGATGAGGACCATATCGTCAGCGTAGCAAAGATTATTTATGGTAAAGCCATTAATCGTACACCCAATGGGAAGTGAGTTCAGTCTAATATTCAAATCGTCTGTGTAAACATTAAATAGATATGGTGAGAGGATGCCTCCTTGCCTGAGACCGTTAGATGAACCAAATGGCTTGGAAAGGACATTACCCCATTTGACACAGAACTGATGTGTTGAAAACCAACAGTGTAATATGCCGATGAGATATAGAGGAGTTCCCCTTTTGCGTAGTTTCAGAAAGAGTTTCAGATAGTTTACTCTGTCAAATGCCTTCCGCACGTCTACAAAACATAAGTAGACGGGGGAGGCCGAGGATATATAGAAATTCAATATCTCCTTTAAAGTATATATACAGGTGTCAGTCGAATGGTTAGTCTTAAAATCAAATTGATTGTTTGCGGTGTGGAGAAAGGGTGCAAGGAGACGGAACAGAAGAGATTCAAATATTTTCAATGAAATTGTTGTGATGGCGATGGGGTGGTAGTTTCCTGAATCACTTGCATCCTCCAGTTTGTTTTTTATGAGAGGTATTAAGTGGACAAGTAGAAGGGTTTCGGGGAGATATTGGTGTAATATATATATATATATATATATATATATATATATATATATATATATATATATATATATATATATATATATTATTATCATTATACTATGGTCCCGGGGTCTGGGAACCAAAATATAATATAAATTACAGCTACCAAGCTATACAACCTCTCGAGTTCCAAACTCACCTATTTGTTTTCACCTTATGTGATACCCTTGACAATATTAATACCCAAACTCTCAGACAATTCTATAACACCCAGACAGCAATATATAAAACACTGAATATCCAAAGGTCTCTTAAGTACACTCCAAAACAAAACTGGCTAATTATTCTTAAGAATTATTCAAAACCACCTCTTACAAAAACTCATTAATAGGATACGAGCGAGTATTAAACAAACACTCGTGATTGAAATAATACACTCTTTACAAAAATAAATATAGTCTATATAAATTACAACACTTTGAAAGAATTTACATAAAAACAGAAATAAATCACTCGAAATATTAAGTCTGAACCAGACTTAGATTAAGACAAAATGATGTTACGCTCTGAAAATGTATATAATCACTTGACTTGTAATATTAAATCTGCATAAAACCTTAGACTAAAACATAAGAAATAATTACGCTCTGAAAATTATATAATCACTTGACTTGAAATATTAAATCTGAATAAAACCTTAGACTAAGACAAAAGCAATATTTACACTCTAATGCTCAAACTCTTAAAGAACTTCATAAATTAACTGATAAACTTACTAACTTTGCTTATTTACTTGCAAAGGGCCAGTTACAAAAATTTACACAATGCCAGCACTCACCACAACCAAATTATTTAAAATCACCTTTTTCGTCTTTGTATCGTTTCAACACAAGATTTACTTTGAGTTGCAAAATCACTTTGGGAAGGACACACTAGAGAGATTTGAGGAGAGAGAGATGGGGGCACTTTGGCTCTTTCACAGGACGGTTGTTTCTCTTCTGCCCCATACATCCCTGGGGACGCTATATATATGACTTACATACTTCCAGAAAATTCTAGATCCGAGATCTGGAAGATTGGGGGTTGGCCTAAGGGCGTAAGGATAGTCAATGATTGCTCTCTCGGAAGCATACCAACGCATGGGAGACGACTTTCTCTCAACTAGTTCCGCTCACCTTTGTCTTCGGAAAACAATAAAATAAAAAGAGACAAATTCTAACACTATAGTTCTCGAGACCCTTCCAAAATATGTGGCCATTAAAGAATTGCGTATTTTCTCACAAACATTACGCAATACTTCATAAAAATATAAAAACATTTACATAAGCCTTTGTACATATCCCATATGGATCATATAACACTCTTAACAATTTACGTAACACTTCGTAACAAAATACGTGAAATAAAAAGTTTTCTCAAAAATAACGTAAATTTACATATACTGACTTGAATGAGAAAAAAATAGATTAACGACGAAAGTCTTACGTAATTTACATAACAAACTTATACCTACACGAGAGGAAATCATCTTAAGAGCTGGCTATTTACATCTTCAATGCACATGAGAAAACATAAAATACGTAAATTAAATATTACTCCACGCTAAAACCAGCTTCGTAAGAATATATAACTTGGCAGTTTCTACGTTTTCAAACAGACCTCCTCAGTTATAAAATGATAATATGGATGTTAGCCTTGATGAATATAATGAAAAATAAAAATCATAAAAACTAGAATATCATGGTTTAATATTTCCAAGAGCAGCTATAAAAGCAATATATACCATAATGTCACGAGACTTGTCCATTATTATGATGGGAGTAAAATGATATATGAGCAAGTGGAGCACATTTTAGAAAATAAAAATTTTAAAAATTCTGTATATTGTAGTATAACGAAGTAGAGTGGTCTCAGGATAATGAATCTTTAGTGTTCAACTGCCTGAAATAGAGTAATTTTCTATCACTAACACAGACTCCATTTTGCCTAATGAAAAACTTTCTTTACTTATCCAATTGAGCGGCCCCAGTCTGTCAATATCGGAAGTCCTCTAATGAACACAATCGTAAGGAACTTGACTTTTAAAAGGTCCAAAAGGTAGGGATTGTATAGTTATGTCATGATATGACCACAGGCTCACCAAGTAC
>NC_090740.1:34030547-34033047 GCF_036898095.1 Palaemon carinicauda
ATTAGAGACAATTTCAGACGCAGCAGAAATACCCACAAACATTCACATTACAATTCGTTGGCGATTTTAAATCCAATGAATGATAAAATAACCAAACTTGAATCATTGGTGAAGTGATGATCCAAATGTAGCTAGAATATTTAAATAATATAAACTATCCATAACATACATATTACTGTTATTTCTCCTTTCCATGAAATAGAAAATATCAATTTGTAGCGTTAAAGTAATAATAATAATAATAATAATAATAATAATAATAATAATAATAATAATAATGTTGCATTATTATTTTACCAAGACCAATAAGGTATCAAGTAAAGAGGGTTGGAAAAAAAATATATATAGCCTATACTGTATATAAAGAGAAAAAAAAGCCAATATATGTAAGATCTTTTCATTTTGCAAAAACCTCTCAATACTACATAGGTTTAAAATTTCTGAAAGAAAATAGACGAAAACTGCAAATATATTGTCCCGTTTAACATCTGTAGACATGTACCCTTCGTTCATTAACTCAAACCTTGTATGTGAGCAATTTCTACTGATCATTATATAAAATGCTATTTAGTTGTAATCCTAAAACAAATTCTGCGGATTAGGTGATTACATAAAATTAATAATAAAAATAATATTAATTTCAACAAAGGCATATATTCCTTTTCTAAAAGATTCAATGTCATAAGTATCTCAACTGGTAAGCATCAAAAGCTGACTTGTCTCATTCATTTCAACAAGTATGTATTGATGCGTGAACTCTTATGTTGCACAATGCACCTTTTTCCTTTCTCTCTCTCTCTCTCTCTCTCTCTCTCTCTCTCTCTCTCTCTCTCTCTCTCTCTCTCTCTCTCTCTCTCTCTGACCTCCAAATATTCTGGACTCCGAATTTATTATATAACAATGCGAGGTAATATATATTCTTATTTTACTACTACCATTATTTCATTAATAGTTTGTTGTTGTTGTTGCTCTTATTACTATCATCATTATCAAGTAATAACAGCAATAACAACAACAACAAAAACTACGACAATAATAATAATAATAATAATAATAATAATAATAATAATAATAGCATGCGTAAAATTCCCATTACTGATGGTTACTAGGATTAAAGTTAACAACAAATAGAGAAATGTATTAAATATTGTCTAAAATGTATGTTAACATGCTTCAAAGTAACATTGGGCAATATAAACATTAAAAATTAGGTAAAAACAAAGATGGCAAGCTCTGCAAGTGAAAAATATAGCACCTGTAATGTCGGGGAAATCAGCACCAACAACGGAAGGTTAATTGATAGTACAGGATTTACAGAAAACAACTGAAGTTGGAATACCAGCGATAATAATCGGAAATAGCTTCGCTGTTTTGGTACTATTTGAATATTATCTTGAGAGAATAAACACAAAAATCCTTATGGCCAGTTTTTTTTTTTTTTTTTTTTTTCGGCGGTTTATTCTCAGATATCTTGTCTAGATAGCAATACCTTGACAAAAGCTTTTACCATTTGAGATTAGAGTTTGGTAGGCAATTTTATCAACATAAGTTTTATCAACATAAGTGATTGACTACCAAATTGATCAATATAAATGTAGCCTTTTTTGTGGCTCCTTACCTGATTAGACGAAGTTATGTACATATGAAGGAATGGAAATATATTTTGCAATACATCACATACATCACAAAGCCACATTTTGTGAACTTTTTAACCCAGCCTACCACTAGTATGTGAAATAAGCACAATTCTCACTCATGTACAACCGAACCGTCCTCTTTAACATTAATTGTAACTGCAAGGACATAAACTGTGATCAGAGTTCAGTTGACTATATGTACTAAAATGTCATAATAACCCATTAGAATATTTTTAGTTATTTTCAGTACATAAATATATTGGCAAATAGTAACCTGTCAAACCCAGTAATATATATATATATATATATATATATATATATATATATATATATATATATATATATATATATATATATATATATATATATACCTTTTGGGGTAATCTTCAAACAAGCTCCTGCAACTCCGAGATAGCTAATTTTAGGAAGTGATTTATGAAATATAGATTCAATGAAAATTTCATAATGTTTATCCCCTTTTATCTGAGAAAATAAAATAAACCATAAAACAAACAATTTTGAGAAGATGACTTCTTTAAAAAAACAATTGACCGTATGGAGTTTGAGAACAAAAAGGTTCATAGATTTAAAGCCAATGGTGGTATTTATTGGTTTACAAATATACTCAATCAAACATATTTCCCTTTTCATTGGACTCAGGAATTAAATGCCACTTCTAGGTATTTTTGGGTAATGCTAAATAGAATTGCACAAAATTGGAGAGGGTAATAAAGTTCGAGTATAAAATTAAAACATTTAATCTTAAGAAGAAAAGTATAATTCAGAGCATTAATAAATTACCTGTACTTCCAAATATCTACTACAATTCCCGACAATGTTTACCCCTCAGGAGTCTTTACCAA
>NC_090740.1:34040547-34063338 GCF_036898095.1 Palaemon carinicauda
TCTATCTCTCTCTCTCTCTCTCTCTCTCTCTCTCTCTCTCTCTCTCTCTCTCTCTCTCTCAAAATGACAACAATAAAAACTACATACAAAGTCTTTTTCGCATAAGAAAATAACACAAATGAAATTTAACAGTGTCTGTCTCTGTCTGGCTGTCATGCAACTCATGGAAATGAAAATAGAAAGGCTCCTGGACCTTCTCTTTCTCTCCACCTTTTTTCTCCTTCCCCACATGCGAATAAAAACAATAATAACAAGGGCAGAGTCGAAGGCAAACGATGGTTGGCGACACAAAATGACCTAATTACCGGGTAAATGTCTTTCGGTGACTTGACAAAAATGTCGTGGGGTCCTTTCACAGGGACGCAGCAAATTACAGGGTATATAGTGTGTCCTCTTTGCTGAATGATAATGCTGTCAATAATCGCTAGTTGAACTCAATGATGATTTTCCAGTAATTATTGTGCGTCGGACGACATAGGGCGGTTGTGTTCATGTAGCATCATTGGCTCATATCAATTATTGGGGGTAAAAAATGACATACTGAGAATCTATTCGTTGCAATTTATGCACGGGTTACCACTGTAATCATTTGTAATAAAATAGACTTCGGTATAAGTTCGTTGTAAGCTGTAATTCCAACAAAGGTGTCCGCTAAATTGTGTCCTCTTCTCATGCCCAGACATTGAACAGGAAGCCCTTCTACTTACGCCAGATAAGATCTTCAGGGAAAATAAAATAGATGCAATAAAGTCAATTGAAATCAATGATTTCCTTGTGACAAATCGGTAAAGTATATAGAAGAAAATGTCAGGAGAATTGCGCTCACTTGTTTGCGCCTTCGTTTACAAAGAATTTTGTATCATTAGACGTTGTAAATTTGATAATATCTATTAAATATAAGAGTTTAGAAAAAAAATGCAAGAAGAACAATGAAAATGATGAAAGGTCATGACAAAAAATATTTCAGGTAAAAATAGCGAAATAAAAAATGAAGTTCTGGTAACAGTGGACAGACAGAGGACGAATGATATGATTCCACTTTGCAGATTCACTGCAGCTGCCTCATAAACCCTCCCAGGAAATGATCTTGAGGCCAATGGAAGCCAGGGTCTCAATGAATTCTCACAAACTTATTTGACTTATTATTTAATAACTTAGACTTAGCAACAATTAATCGTAATTGCTTCTAGATTTGTAGGTAATGAGTGTTATTGTACGAACAGTTATGAAATATATACTGCATGCAGAATTTGCACTATTTACAATGGCACAATATGTATGACAATGGTCGTTCACTCAACGACCTTTAACGATTTTGGGTGTAGTCAGTCGTTTGACAGTTAACAACAAAGGAAGGTCAGGTATTTACAGCACGTGCATCCAATGAACATCAGTGTTACAGGACGTAGGACTAGCAATCTCACCTCAGAGGACGCGCTATCCATCGCATGATTAACACTTCCCTTTCTAAAGAGAGATTTAATAAACACAAGACACATACTAAACATATATGTGTGTGTGTCTGTTTAAGCCAAGAGAGCTGGAAATACTTAAAATTAAATTTATTAAGATTCTACTGAGCTTCTTGTTATATTTAGATTAAATCTACCTATTTCATGCTATAAAACCTGTGGAAAAGGGATTCCTACACATTTAATGTCATGTTTAAGATTAAAATGTTATAATGATTTGTAACTCGAATATGTCGTTGCATTCTAGAACTACAGTTTTGGATATTTCCCGTAACTTTTTGACGTCTCCAGCCTAGCTTATTGTGTACTAGCCCGCTCCGTATAATCAGGAATTCTCTAGAGAAAACGGCCCGATCTAAATAGACTCAAAGTAGTGTTTCAGCAGACTCCATTTGCTTTCTTCTTCTTCTTCTTCTTCTTCTTCTTTTTTTTTTTTTTTTTTTTTTGTGTGAGCATTGGTCTTGTGGAGACATTTCTTGCACAACAGCTGTGATACAACTACTCGTAAATTTCTTCCATTATTTCAATGCTACAGTGATTAAAACAAGTTAAGAATTTCTTAGAATATCGTAGATTATCAGAAGCTGTGTTTCTGCTTGTTAGCTTTTATACGTCCAGGAAAATACTTAATAATTCAGTGCTGAGTTTCGTCGCCATCTGTCTCTCACTTCATAGAAACCTATAAAGGTAAGTCCTACATCACCCTAAGTTTTTTGTAAATTATTAATAATTTGGCGAACTGTATTTTGCGAATCTTGTAAAATATTGTAATTAATTATGCTTGATCCTAAATATAGTTATTTTCAAGGTTTTCTGGCCATTATCTTCTTTCGCAGTTACTGTTTTGCTAGTTTCTTTGATGACTTGATTATTAAAGAAATAAGTCATTATCGTTATTATAAGCTAAGCTATAACCCTGGTTGGAAAACAAAATGCTATAAACCCAAAGGCTCTAACAGGGAAAAATAGCCCAGTGAGGAAAGGAAATAAGGAAATAAACTACAAGAGAAGTAATAAACAAACAAAATAAAATATCTTAAGAACAGTAAAAACGATAAATTAGATCTTTCATATATAAACTACAAAATCTAAAAAGAACAAGAGGAAGAGAAATAAGTTAGATCAGCGTGCCCGATTGTACCCTCAAGCATGAGAATTCTAATCCAAAAATGGAAGACCATGGTACAGAGGCTATGAAATTACCCAAGACTAGAGAACAATAATTTCATTATGGGTTTTTTTTTCTCCTAGAAGAGCTGCCTGCCATAGCTAAAGAGTCTCTTTTACACTTACCAAGAGTAAAGTAGCCCCTGAAAAATTACATTGCAGTATTTAACCCCTTGATTGAAGAATAATTGTTTGGTAATCTCAGTTATCAGGTGTATGAGGACAGAGAAGAATGTGGAAAGAATATGCCAGACTATTCGGTGTATGTGTCGGCAAAGACCAAATAAGCCGTAATCAGAGAGATGGATCCAATGTAGTACTTTCTGACCAGTCAAAGGACCCAATAAGACTCTAGCGATAGTATCTTATCGGGTGGCTGGTGCCCTGGCCAACCTGCAATCTATAAAAGTACATTTTATATAATCTACGCTGTGTAATAGCTGACCATAACACTTCTCCTGACCTAAAAGTTGAAATTTGTTCGATAAACTTTTTGAGAGTTAGAAGGTTCAAACTTACCTTCAGAGAATTATTTCCTAGATCCATGCAAAATATTATTTTATATGAACTAGTATATTCGTTTAAACTGGAAATGTAATATGAGAGTTCATTACCTAAAAAAAAAAAAAAAAAAAAAACTACTGACCTCCAAAAATATACTAATGAACTCATTCTTACAGATACTCGAAGACAAAGAAGGAGGAGGGGGTTACTGCTTGGAAGGAGAATCTCCTTCCATGTGCAATTCTGGTAAAATAGCAACTTTCTTTCTTAAATTACGTTCACTATAACTAAGTGAATAACTGAATTGATGCTTTAAAGATGATTTGTTATTTTTTTCTAACTATTACATTCAATTTTGACCAGGCACCTATCTGAAGACAGCTGCCTTTTCTTTAAAATGCATGAAAATGGGGTAAAAATTAAATAAAAACAAAGTGAACACAGTGTAGTGTATGGGGACTACATGAATGATTTCATGCTAGTCTCGTTCGTGTTTGTCAACAAAAAAAAAATATACAAGGGAAGTTTTTGCTCTCAAACAAGTACAATGCTCCTAGGCTGATTTAAATTTCTATGCTTATAAGCCAATTTTCCCGTGTTCGGTCACTCGTTAACTGAGGTACTATTGTAAAGAAAAAAAGAAAAAAAAAATACAGACATTTGGAAAACTTTGTCATCAGTATCATGCTGGTACAATAATTCCACTAATAGTCACTCTCTTTAGGTTAATTATCCTCGATTTAGTACTAAGTGGTTTTTTTATGATGACTCACTCTCTTTTAAACGTAGATGCAATGTTGTGCATTGATAAAAATCAGTTGTGCTGAAAGGAAGATTCACGATTAACACCCTCATGTTAAATAATGTTTCTCGAGAATCCCTAAATGCAAATATTTATATCAAATATCCCAAAGTTCTACTACATCGGCAAACAGTTTTATTTAATGACAAATAAAAGATATTGAATACATGGGGATTGAAGTCATCTCTCTTCATTACTAGTGGCATAATATTACAAATTCGATAATAGTGAATATCTATGACTGTTTCTTGTTAAACGTACATGCACACACATGGGCAGGATATATAATGAGAATGACAGATAATAGATGGACATTATGAATACCAGAATGGGTCCTTAGATATTAACAAAGATGCAGGGGAAGGAAGAGAAGACGATAGAATGACGAGCTAAGAAAGTTTGCAGGAGTGGACTGTCATAAAAAGACCATAAACGGATACATGTGAAAGGACATGTCTGAGGTCTTTCTTCTGCAGTAGTGAACTCGTAACGGCTAATGAGATATATATGCATATATATATATATATATATATATATATATATATATATATATATATATATATATATATATATATATATATATCAAAGCCACTGAAGTAAAGATATGTAATTCAACCTGGAACACAAACACATGCACAAACACACATATACAGTATACACACACACACACACATATATATATATATATATATATATATATATATATATAGATAGATAGATAGATAGATAGATAAGCCACTGGAGGGATAAGTAGTTCAACCTGGAATACACACATACACACATATATATATATATATATATATATATATATATATATATATATATATATATATATATACGTATATATATACATATATATATATATATATATATATATATATATATATATATATATATATATATATATATATACACACACACAAGTCATTGCAGTGATAGTCAGTGATTCAACCTGGAAACTACTCCCACAGAAGTGTCAATAGTTCATCTTTAAAACGATAATGTTCCGAGATGTAAGGAAGGGATAGTCGACCACATAGTGGGAGAAAACGCCCCTTAAAAGGCAGGTAGTCTCTCTTTCCTATGGCAACAGCAATCACACTTTTCCTCTCCCAGTATGTTACCAAAAAATCAGAAAAGAAAAAAATGTTAGTTTGTTTAAAAAGTGAAATATGACAATTGGTAGGACTTATGTCTGGGCTACTTACGACATTTTGAGCTCGGAAGGGTTAGCAATTTTATAGCGAGAAAGATTGTGGGGACAAGCAAAAGATAAATAATAAGGTAACCATATGATTTCAAGTATAAGATTTGATGCGGCAAGGAAAAAAGTTTTGATAGTGAATGAATATGATCTTAAGACAAGGAAAAATACCGGAGTGAAAGAGAGGGCTATTGATTATTTGAATCTATCCTTGGCTGAGCTTGTGCACAGGTAGGCCATAGTTGGTAAGTATAGGATATGAAGATACTTGGGTAATTGAGAATGGAGAGTGTCATACGGGAGTGTATTTGGAAAAGGTTTGGCTTTTGTAAATACCCAGGCGTATGCTTGACAAAGAAAAAATAAAAAGTTTTTTTTAGCTTATGAATTAGGAGGCAGTAGATACGAAAGCAAGATGATGTGTGTAATGGTAAGGAAATAAGAGAATAGAAATACATATAGTTGCATCGTCGCTATAGCTACATAAAGCAAAATTTAAATTAGATACTTAGATACTTTAACTACAGAGGAAGAGGTGGGGGTTGTGGAAATGATTGTAACTAAAAAAAACATAAGATTTATAAAACAGACGGAAAAGGGACATGAAAAAAATTAAAAGCAAGCAGAAATCCAGAATAGGGTCTCTATTCAGCATGGAGTGTTTATAAGTAAATGAGATTCGAAAATTAGAACAAAATCTACAAGTTTAGTTATAAGAAAACGAAAGACTTCTGAAGGCTAAACAAAAATGTTTTAAATTAAATAACAACCCTGACCATAAGCTAAAACTAAGATATGAGATTGAGTCTTGGTAAATGACACAGACATAGGATGTAGCTCTACAAGGAAGTAAATGCAGAACGCAAGGTTAAATAACAAACGGGCCTTTAAATAAAACACTGTTGGAAGCAAATGCAGTCTCAGTTGAATGAGTGAATACAAGAGGAAGCAGAGCTCAATGGATACATAAATGGACGTGGTTGCGGTAAACTCTATAATCATTGCGGAAGTGATTGTTCAAGAACTAAAAACGGAATTATAAGCCTGAAATAGTAAGAGGCACCAAGAATTGGTGGGATGCAAATGAAATAATGGAATAAAGCTTTAAAAGAGAAATCGTATTTCTGAATAGGGTTAGACAGTATATTCATATAAGAGGAAGGTTCCAAAGGTATCTGGGAGAAGAATTATAGGGGTATTTCATTATATGGTTTATCTGGAAAGAGCTATGGTAGAAATTCGATTGCAAAAATAAGATAAAAAAATTCGTAGCAGATTACTCAAATACATAATCCAAGGAATAGTTAATGCTAAACCAAATATATACTCAGGGTAAAGGGTGCTGAGCATTTAATTACAAGGTAGTTTATTGGGTGATTAAAGGTTATTATTGTGAAAGAGAAGTGTAATACATCCGTATTTTATGCCTCCATAGTTATATACCATCATTATGGATAGGATGATGAAAAATGCCAGGGAAAAAACATTAAACGACGATGAAGAATTAATGGAAGGAAATTTGGTAAAGAATGGAGTAAGGAAAGGCTGAGGGTAGGAAAAGAAAATTTAAAAAAAAAAACAATGAAAAAGGTTAAAAGTGTTTGAAATAGAAGAATGTTGAGAGTAAACATGATAACAAGTAATATTGTTACGGTCAACAGAAACTAGAAGAATGGAAACAGCTTATTCCAATAGGTACTTATGTAAATGTTGAAAGATGATGTAATTTTGAGAGGAAATGGGAATCTTAGACAGGGGGGTATTACGGTCGGTGTAAAAAAAATGGAATGTTTGAAGGAATTCCCGAGCTAATTCTCATCGAAATAAGTGATGTGTAAATAATGAACATGAATGAAAAAAAATGAGCCGAATTGCTTGTGTATTACATGTGGCTTAAGAATAATTGAAATGATGGAGAATTGGGTTGATACAGAAACACGGTATCAACGTCTACATTAATTTTAAAGAGGGATCAGGGTGTTTTGAGATGATTTGCTTGCATGGAAACAACAGATAAGGAAGCAGCTGCTGAAATGAGGGAATTATTCAGATGTATTGAGAGGGCCGTCTATAAAGTACTAAATAGTTAGGGTCGACAGTAGACTGACAACGTAAAGACATCATACCCAAAAAGGGAAAAAGTGAGTGGGAGACAGACGGTATTCGACGCGGTAATTATGATTATTTTGCACAGGTATATGAGACAGGTAGTGTGAATCTTATTCTTTTTTTATTGACAATTCACATTTAAACATTAAATTGTGAATTTGACTGTGCCATTTAATAATGAGTTACCATTTGTTTGGATAGATAGTATATTGTTGAGATAAAGGAGAAAAATAACAATTCACATACCGCATGAAAAAATTTATCAAATATGTTTAAGAAAAAATAATACATTAAGCTTGCACGGCCTAAATAAATTATCATGATACGTGTAAAAAGCCATACAAACAAAGTGGAAAAATCTTTGTCAACACAAAGTGTACAACGTGGCCTCTTCAGATAACATCAGCATAACTGCTACCTCAACCATTTCCTCCTTCCCCTCATCTTCAACCACAATCATAGACATAACTAAAAACCCCGGGAGTAGACGCATAAATCTGCGTATATATTCATAGATTCTATTCTAAAAGAACTCCCCGAGAAACGTGGACGCCCAGTTGACGAACAGGTCGCGTATACCATCCTACAAACCCGTTTCGTAATGTTTACAATCCAGAGTTGGTAGGCAAAGAAGAAATCAACCAGGAAAATAAGTATGTACTATTCCGTATACTTACGCATACGATATGGAAGTCGATTAACACTGGCAATCGTTCCACCTTAGAATCATAGAATCCCTTAGAAAAATTTAAGAATAAAAATGAGAATTCGTTGATCATCTAATGTCTGGAAGACCTTATGACGTCGAGATGCAACAGACTTTCCAGCATAGCAAGAGCTGGAGCCTGGAAGCCTCCTAGTAAACGTATCATTTCCAGTGACAAATGTGATACCCTTGTCATTTTACGGAGCAAATTATAGACATTTTCTTCACTACTTTGCGGTGGGACTTACTTGACCATTCTCATGGCTTTCGTGTCTCTCTCTCTCTCTCTCTCTCTCTCTCTCTCTCTCTCTCTCTCTATATATATATATATATATATATATATATATATATATATATATATATATACATACATACATATATATATATATATATATATATATGTGTATACATATATATATATATATATATATATATATATATATATATATATATATATATATATATATATATACATATATATATATATATATGAATATGAATATGAATATTCATTTATACAGACATACAGACCCACACATATATACATACATATATATGGATATATGTACACACACACACACACACACATATATATATATACACATATATATATTCATATTCATATATAAACTCACAAAACACACATACAAACACATACACACCCATATATATATATATATATATATATATATATATATATATATATATATATATATGGGTGTGTGTGTGCGCGCGCGAGCGCCCTACACTTCTAATTGTTCTTTCCCTAATTGACGGACAGGGGGTAAATACTAGCACTGTTCATGTATTATTTAGAAAATCGAAAGAATTTATTAGTTACTTTACAAACAAATGAAGTAGGAATATCATCAACCATAAGACGAAACGCAATTGATTATTTCAGCAGATCACAATAGTTAATTAAAGTTGATGGAAACATCATGAAAGGAAGATCACAGGCCGCAGCGCTGAAAACGTTTTCTTAATATTGAAGTAATATTATAAACTATCTTAGTATAGCCAAAATAGATAATCAAATATACAAATGATAAATACAAAACAATAAGTACTAGATTAACTTCGAATTTCATTCATCTTCGTTGGAGTAATACCAAGTTGCTTTGCGTTTTATCACAGGACTACAATTAACTGTTACACCAATTAAAGTTAATTACATATAATTTGTTGACACAGCTTAAAGATATATTACCATCGAATTACCTATATATATATAAGAGTAGTACAACGAATACAGACAGAGAACAAGATTTCATAGGAAATTGCATATTGGCCAACGCAAAAAAAAAAAAAAAAAAAATTCCGCTCGTGATTAATCATATATAAATAAATAAAGATATGCAGTTATGTATGTATCAGTTTATATAAATGCATATATGTTCTATGCCTAAAGGCTTGAATGACACATTGAAAATTCGAGCTTTATTACACAAACTGGAATTTTACACTTGCAGTGAGGACAACCCCCGACTGACTCCTATAAATTGACCGACGACCCGAACTATACTGGCCACGTCAAACAGCAGGGAAAGAGTTCTGCCTCCCATAATATGACTACACTACTAAATTTATAGCAATCTCCACTGTGCTAATTTACGCGTTCATTCATATATTGAAAGAACGATACCCTTAGGAAGGTTAATGCACTCTCTGTACAAAATGAACAGTTCATAAAGTACATCTATCTCTGCCCAGGGACCTAGGACACACACACATATACACACACACACATACATATATATATATATATATATATATATATATATATATATATATATATATATACATACATATATATATATATATATATATATATATATATATACATATACATATCCTCAGCCGTATTCAGTCCACCGCAGGACAAAGTCCTCATACATGGCCATGTCCGAGGCCTTTGTCTACGCCGCACATCTGCTTATGGTCTTTCTATGCCAGTCTATACCCACAAATTTTCTTAGTTCGTCATTCCATCATCTTCCCCTACTTACCCTGATCCATTTGCAATCTCTAGGAACCCATTCTGTTATGCTTAATGTCCATCTATTATCTGTCGTTTTCTTTACATGTCCTGCCTATGTCCATTTCTCTTTTTTAGAAGTTGTTAAAATATTCTGTATTTTATAGTTTGCTCTCGTATCCATGTTGCTCTTTTTCTGTTCTTTTAGTGTTAATCCCCTCATTTTTCTTTCCATTGCTCTTTGTGTTGTAACTTGCTGATGTTCTAAGGGTTTAGCAAGGTTACAAGTTACTGATACATAATTTTTCAATACTGGTACGACCATTTGATTGAATACTTTTCTTTTTAGAGAAAGTGGCATTTTACTTTTCTTAATCTAATTTTGTCTAACAAAAGCTCTCCATCCCATGTCTACTCTTCTTATAATTTCGGTGTCATTACCTGGGGAAACAATTACTGTCTGTCCTAAGTACGTATATTCATTAGCAATCTCTAGAGGTTTATCCATAACCCTTATTTGTTGTTTTTCTGTATTATCATTAAACATTATCTAAGTTTTACTTGTTCACTTTCAGTCCTTCATTTCTGTTTTCTCTATTCAAATCACCTATCATAATTTGGAAAAACTTCCATAATTCACTAAAAAGAGCTAGGTAATCTGCAAATCTTGAGTATTTCCCCATTAATGTTATTTCCTACATATTCCCAATCTAAATTGGGAGACTAACACTTTGGGCAATCTCGTCTATAAGATAATATATTTTGTACTCTATTTTTATCTAAACAATAGAGTACTATTGATACCAACATCTTAAAACTATAGGAAGCATTAAAAACAATATTTAATATTCTAACAGTATCTGATAGTAAACATTTTGAATATTAAGAAAAAGAAAACTTATACCTAAAGGGAACGCTATACAGTATATCAGCAAATGTTCAGTACCTACAGTAGAAGTTTAGTAACCATCGTCTCCTTCTATGACTATTGACGTAAAGGGCCTCGGTTAGACTTCGTTAGTCGTCTCTATCTTGAGCTTTTAAATCTCCTACTTCACGTTTCATAGTCCTCAGGCCTGTTACCATCATTAACGTGATTATCATTACATTATCATTATGACGTTGTCAACCCTACTTTTCTCAAGTTACTTTAATAATTCATAACACAAATAAAGATTTGGGAAATGAAGTCTTTACTCGTAAACGATAATGTAGTAGATAGTTTTAGTGAACTGAATATATTTGTCATTTATTGCGTAATGTCGTAAAAGGTTGTGCGTTATTCAATTCCACTGGCTTTTATCAATTCAACTGAAAGTAAAGAGTGTTATTCAGCCAATCGCATTTCATGTACTGTTATACATAAAACCGTGAAAAAACACAATATAAATTCACATAACGAACACCTGTGAGCAGTATCTAGGTATAATGGGCGTATAATACACCCAAACAAATAAATTTGCGTAGAAATTATATACTAATAGTTAGACAAGAACACGCGCATTTAAGTAAATCCTACAGAACATTACACAATTTCAAAGCTCACTTCGTTTTGGAACGTCGAATCAAGGAAAAGCAGAGACCGATAAGATCGCAGATCGATGCCAGGGAAGATTGAATGGGTTATATAGCAGGATGTTTAGGGCCACGGGCCTTGCACTAGTGCCAAAAGAGGTCGTAAAGGAAGTAATATGAAGTATTGAGAAAGATTGATGCATAGGACATTCCAGGAACTCTTTTCTGATGTTTTATGGCTCTCTCTCTCTCTCTCTC
Source organism: Palaemon carinicauda (assembly GCF_036898095.1). NCBI lineage: Eukaryota > Metazoa > Arthropoda > Malacostraca > Decapoda > Palaemonidae > Palaemon > Palaemon carinicauda. The sequence continues at coordinate 34,052,263 of NC_090740.1, forward strand.
TCTCTCTCTCTCTCTCTCTCTCTCTCTCTCTCTCTCTCTCTCTCTCTCTCTCTATGCCATAAACACTACACAAACACATACACATACAAACAAACGGTATATATCTGTATATCTTTTGTGGGTATGATACTAGACCGAGATTAAATTAAAAACTCTCTACAGTAGCGTAAAGACTTGAAAGATTGGGGGAAATAAAAGGCAGAAGTTGGTAATAGAAAACTTAAGACTTGCATATCAGACAATATTGTGTCAATGTGCTATTTTACAATACGTAATCGACTTTTTCCTTTTTTACTCTGTTTCTAACATGGTTTCAGTGTATTTCAATGTCTAATTTCTTAAAACTTATGGAAAATCGCTTCTTTAATATGACAAGGAGAGCACAATTACAATTATTCGGAGCAATGTCTGTATTATCCTATATTCTTACAATAGAAGAAAACAATCTTTGGTAAATAAAAGATTACGCTTAGAATAATAACAACAACAACAACAACAACAACAACAATAATAATAATAATAATAATAATAATAATAATAATAATAAAATCTTTGTATTTAGAATTTACATAACAATAAAATTTCTGGAAATAATATACCGCTGATTTTACTGAATGCCAGAAATTCGAGAAAAAAAAAAAGGCAAATAAACAAACGCAACACATCTTTGTTTACATCTGAATGAATCCATCTCGCCACGGCGACACTCGTTCTGGCGCATGCGTTTGTGGGGTAAGAGTGGGAAGGGGGAGGGGGGATAGAGGGACAAGGTGTTGGGTTAGGGGAGGACAAGGAGACAGAGCTTTGAGGGACAAAATGACTCCAGAGAGAAGTGTCAACTCAGTGTCCCCGACCACTCGGTACTCGTCGGGTTGTCTCCCCATTCGTGAGTAAGGTCACACACAACCACGCACATTGTTCCACGTGCCTGCAGGTATAGCTATCAAGATAGTTTCCCTCTGCTTTTTTTTATTTTATTTTTATGAAACAAGTTACGTGTATTAATCAATTCAAAAATTTATAAGTTCCAAGTAATAAATTTACGTCTTATGCGCTATTTTGTCATTCTACAGAGACACCGTTGCGTTTTATGAAACTTGTTTTGAAATAGAAGAAATGTTTTTAGAAAAATAAACCAATCTTTAAAAATAATTAGCCCCATTTCAGCCGCTAATATGTGTGAGTATTCATCTTCAAGGTCTTTATGAAAAAGACAGAGTGAGCATAATAACTGCATGGTTGTGAAAATATTTAACCCCCCAACACTGTGAATATTACGGCATGATTAAGAACTGAGGAGTTTTCACTTCTCATGAACAGGACAAGGCAAACATGGGGCAAATAATTGCCTGGCTGTAAACACTCGATCAGATAAGATAACACCTTTTTAAAACACCTAAAAGTTGAGAGTAATACTTCTAGTTCTAATATAATTATTGTTAAACTCAAAATGGACAGTTATTCATATGACCACACCAGGATTCATTAACCTTTTTCACTGCTAAAATTATTACCGCCTCTAAGTAAGAGGCCATGCTTGCATAAGAAGCCTAATCTTAACAATCCACCACCATCTGATATTAACTGAATTTCTCGATGATCTGCGCTTGATTATTTCAAACAATAATAAGACTTGTTTCAAAAACTTAATAGTCATCATCGTATGTCAAAATATCGAGCCATTTCCACAATACTACTACATTAGCTTTGTATCAAAGTTTATCTTCAGTATTGGTTAATTAAAATTCCAACAAATTAATTAATAACTAGAGGAACAATGCCACACATCTTCTTTCTGAATGCCTACCCTAAAACGAAGAGAGAGAAGATGTATCCGACACAGACACATCCCCTCATTCCTAAGGCCAACGCGACACTGGTGTGACTCTGGTGACAACTGACAAAACCATGGTCCCTGGACCGAGTGACACGCCCGTCTTCCCCATTCACAATGGCGACCAGATCCTTGTCAATTCCCCTCCCCCTCTGTCTTCCCAATTTCCCCAACGCCACCCTGTTCCACTCAAATTCTTACTAGCAATATAGACACTAATCTGTCTCCCCTTTCGAAATCGTCATCTTCTTCTCTGCATATTTAAACAGAAAGTCTTCAAAGGGAAGGAATAAGCGAACGGAGATGGGGACTTAATCTTGTAAAGGTGATCACCGAGGTAGAAAGCCATTTGGCATGAATAAATAATCTTTTGACAGATTGGTGTTGATTGCATCTTGCAGCACGCGACAGACGGACCAGTCGACTCCTGCATTTGTAATTGAGATTCCACCTCATTGAATCGAGTCTTTTTCTTCGAGGTCCTCATGTTTGAAATTGATTAGGAATGTAGTTGGGTGGATTAATGTCCAACACTAATTAAAGATATGTTTTCTATATGATCTTCATACCAGCTTGCGATCTACAATAGTTATCGGTTGGTATTATACATGAATTAGATCAATCAAATGCAGGATGTATTGGAGCGTGATTAAATCAAGCCATTTCGGCAAAGAAACGAACTCAGTATAAACAAAGAGAGAGAGAGAGAGAGAGAGAGAGAGAGACTTGAAATTTAATATATTTTTCTTTTTCAAAATTTGTAGTAAGAAATAAATAGATTTTGCAAACTCTGATAAAGCAAATCAATAAATAAACAGGGGAAGGAGTTGCCTTAACTGCACCACCTAACGCGATGCACTGTGGGCATCACTAAAAGGTCTTTCAGTTCATAACTGAACCTCCCTTTTAGCATTCTACTATTCTTCTGGTCTCGTTTCCTTTCTTACTTCTTTCTACCAAATGTATAAATTTTGACTTCATAGGGTAACCACAGTCACCACCACTCCCTCCTAACCCCCATACACTTAGGCGCTGAATGCCCTTCCAAACTCCAATGCCAGCCCATATACCCTAATTTCTTAAATTAAACCAGATTATCAGACTTAAATGGAGTACTTCTTCAAATCAAGGATTAATATAATTGAAGTATTAACTCGCCTATCCAATGTCTTCCTTTTTCTATAAACAACCATTATATAGGTTACCTCATATCTTTGGAATATGGCCAAGGCCGTTTTTCTTTTTCTTCTAATTAGCACCAGGTCCATGAAAAACTGAGAAGAGAGAAAATCAAGTCTAAAAAGTGTTAAAAAAAATGGAGCGCCTTTAAGTGATAAAACTGGCCGAAGGGTCAGGCTAAAGCCTGATTTAACTCAAACCACTCTATAAAAAATCTTGGCTATACAGTATACTGCAGTATAGGCCTACCTCTGCTACTCCTAGTGTAACATTGATTATTTTAGATATCAGAGAAAGACTGTTATCATATAGAGAAAAATTATACTGGAAAAGTAGATACAACAAAAACTAAAGTACAACAAGAAAGGGAACAAAAACTAAAGTACAACAAGAAAGGGAACAACTACACTAGTCCTTCACGATTTATTTATTCGTTATATGTAAGCTGAGCCCTCAATACTGGGTTTTCATCACATGGGGCTGTTGGCCATAATGACAGATGCAAAATTAAAAAATCGATTTTATGAAAGGAGAATATATGAACAACATATATATATATATATATATATATATATATATATATATATATATATATATATATATATATACATATATATATAAATATATATATACAAATACATATATATATATATATATATATATATATATATATATATACATACATATATATTCACTGTATGATACATATAAACTGGTTCAGGCCCCTTCATTTCAATTGGATGGCTCCACAGATGTTAGTTTTCCGATAATACACATTAATCAGCAATTTAGCAGATATTTGTCGTTATTATAAACCAAAAATAAAAAATTGAAAATTCCAAGCGTTTTTTCTTCTTCCATTTTTACACTCTTAATTGCCTTATTTATATGCTAGAAATCAATTTTCACAAACAATAAAAAAATTTCTTAATCACTTTCACCTCGTGTCAATTAGTTTAATATCTCTATCATTAAAATCCTCAAAGTGCTCAAATCCTCAACCCTGGGGTGCATTCCCTTCATCTGACATGTCTCACTTATAACTTTTATTATTATGAGACCATTCTTATTGAACTTTTTCTTTTCAATCGCCCCCTTCTAAAAAAAACTTATTCTATTAGAAGTCGTTCATTACCTTCTCCTCGTTTCTATTACATACCTACTTTTTCTCTTTCTTATATTCCTTCTCTAAACACTGAATTTCCTCATTTGCCACAGGCTGAGGTTATTCCCCCTTCCCACATTCTTAAAGGTAAAACACTTCTTACTAACTCAAATATCCCATCCAGGACACTCTCCAATAAACTTTCAACCTCTGTGTTTTTAATTCTAGCCAATTTTACTCTCCATACTTCCTCCTCTTCAGACGCACAAGTGTTGAGTACCCTTACAGCTATATTTTCAACACATCCTTAACAACTTGAAGTAAATATATCTTAACATTTGTTCCAACCATGTGCTGATCAGATACTGCTACATCTCCAGTCACTCCTCTTCTCCCTATTACATTCATTAAATGGTTTTCCTATCTATTCTAAACTAACCATATTCTAACAAACTCTATATCACCATTTACTCTTTCCCTACTGTAGGCTACTTTTCCTCAGATCTATATTCTCAACAATCTATCACCTTCCAAAACACAAGTTCACAGACTCAGTTCATTCTCACTTAATCAAGGAACTCACTACTTTCCCGAAAGCCACGTAATTCTAATATGATGCAACAACGTATTTGATTGTTTCATTGATAAACAGGGGAACCTTGGAGAGATAAAACCCCCCACAAACAAACAGGGACATATTCTTTTCATTCTAAAAAGTAGATTTTCTATGTTAGACTAAGAGGGAAAAAAGTTGGAATAATCACGGTTAAAACTGCATTCGAGTCTTTTGAGTTCCGGTTCAAGAGTTAAAAGACGTAAACGTAATATCCCTGCAGACGTTCAAAATAAGAACTTGAACTTGGCCAATTGTCACTACTGACAACATAAAATCAAATGCAAGTATTTGCTGACAATAAAAAGAAAAGTAGAAAATCTACACATTAATAGCATTTTTTAATTAATTTGATTGCAATGCCCAGTCTCTAGAGTCCTAAATATCAAGGCCTAGATTAAGATTACCCTTCGCTCTCTCTCTCTCTCTCTCTCTCTCTCTCTCTCTCTCTCTCTCTCTCTCTCTCTCTCTCTCTCTCTTAAACTTCTGCAGCATGTCAGAGGACCACAATTAAAACAAAGAACTGTATCTATGAACTACTTGGGAAAGGATGTGACGCCATGAACAGCACTAATCATGGGGACAAAACAACGGGAATTAATGTATATATACATCTCTCTCTCCTTTATCTTTTTGTTTTTATTTTTCTTTCTTTTTCTGGGACACCTAGAGCTAAAATGATGCTCGTTCAGGGGGACTTCTTGTGATGTATTATTTCCAGGTTCCTGGTAGATGGTTCTCAAGATAATTTCCTGTGACGCTATATCGTTCTTAATGACCGTGACTTTGCAGTAATCGCCAGTGTCATCAAAAAGAAAAAAAAAAATCCACGAGCTCAGAACTACTTACTCTCAACTCCTAAATACATTACGAAGGGCTTAAAACGCTGCTCTATGGTCTCTAAATTAACCAGCTGTAAGGTCGAGAATCCCAGTCTGGTCTTCAAGGAGGTTACGACTCGTATGACAATCCGGCGGGTAATAGCCTTAGGGAACAAGGGAGTTTCTGCAGATTTTTTTTCTTTCTTTCTTAAAGAAGGGGGAAAGTCCCGATAGCATGTAGGGGGAGATTTCCCTATCGTCGAAGAGGGGTAGAGCAAGAGATTAAAGACTCGAAGGCCGTTAATCCCCTGGGAGGAACACCGGTGTTTGGACCATGTTGACACCACCACTTGAGGTGTGCTGGAACTTCTGGAAAAGACTTTTCGGAGGGGAACACTTACAAGGTTAATGATCTGGAAAATATGATCAGAATGGTGCTGGAAAGAGGTAAGGAAGGACAGGGCGAGCACGAGGCCCGTTGGGTGACAAATTGATGGACGAGGTTCCTGGGATTTATCAGAAACTTCCTGCTGCAGAGAGAGAGAGAGAGAGAGAGAGAGAGAGAGAGAGAGAGAGAGAGAGAGAGAATTATTTCAAAATATAAAAATTCATCTGGAAACCCTCTAAGGAAGTAGTGCACAAAATACTACAAATACATGAAAAATACAACTAAATTATAGAATATGAGAAAAATGCGCATAAACATATTGAAAATTAAACACAAAACAATGTTAAACCAACTGAAACTTTGGAGAAATAAAAATTGAGTAACTATCTAAAAATTAAAGAATTAATATGGATTTCAAAAAGACAAAAGAACAAAATTGATGAAACCTCAGCATTATCTTAAAAGATGATTGGCTAATAAGGAGAAATGTAAATTACTAAAAGACATTTCCTACATTGATTATTCAAAAATATGCTACTGCAAAATTTGGATAATCCCAAAAAATTAGTAAGAACACCATTCATAACCAAGAAGTCATAAAATAAAGAGCTAAAGAACCAAGCGAAGGTCAAACACATAATTCGAACATAAAATCATAGAAAAATTAAGAAAAAAAAATATTCGTAATACTGAGGGAGAAAGAGAAACAGACTGTCCTTCCCGAGGGGAAAAGTCAAAGAGAAGACAAAACACGAGGAGTTAGTAGCTCATGATAGAACCTCTCTCTCTCTCTCTCTCTCTCTCTCTCTCTCTCTCTCTCTCTCTAAAGGTTAAGTTCTTAACGAGAAAAGTTAGAGGCAATCTGAGACACCTAAGTTGTTGTTAACTTGCCCCCTAGCCCTCCCCATATCTCACTCGCCCACTTCACTGTGTCCCATCCATGGTAAAGAGAGGCATGGACAGGAAGCGGAGGGGAGAGGGAAGGCTTGGGAAGAGGGGAGGTTAAAAGAGAGATGGGGAGTTAGAAAGAGGGGAGGCTAAGGGTTAGGGGAAGCTGGAGAGAGGGTAGGTTTAGGGAGAAGGGAGGTGGTAACAATGGGGAAACGGCTCTTGTGACAAGATGATGTTAATGAGGAAAAGAAAAACTTTGTTGGTGTAATTGCTAACCAAAGATTCTTTGAGAGAGAGAGAGAGAGAGAGAGAGAGAGAGAGAGAGAGAGAGAGAGAGAGAGAGAGAGAGAGAGAATTAGCATAGATTTTACTGAGAAAGTTAGTATACGTTTTGCTGAGAGAGAGAGAGAGAGAGAGAGAGAGAGAGAGAGAGAGAGAGAGACGCAGCTATATAATAATAATAATAATAATAATAATAATAATAATAATAATAATAATAATAATAATAATAATAATAAACTTTATTTCAGCAAAAGCCATATACAGAATTACAATAGGGGTACGGTGGTCTTACATTTTTGACATCAGTAAAAAAAAAAGATGAGATATGCAATAATATCAGTGATATATTATAAACATCAATTAGCAGGTTGACCACAGAGTTCTAAGGTCTGGGTAACAAAATCACAATAGAATTAACGCTTAATAATGATGATAACATGCATATCAGCAACAAAAAGAAAGGGAGAAAAAAAAAATGGCGATGACAATGATACTTATGTTGGAACAAAAATTGCTTGAATAATGATAGAACTCTGGGAAAAAAAGAATCTAGTCACAGAGCAGGTGGTGTGAAGGAAATACAGTACTTCCAGACAACAAAGATATAACATAATAAAACACGTTATCAGCCATTGTACTGACGCTTCCGTATTCCAGGTTTCCCACATTTTGGATTTTATTCTCGCTGCACTTGCAAGCACATTTTGACCGAATAAATGAGAAAAATGCGTCTCGACTTCAGGTTTCTGTGCTTTACATGACCGAAACATACATATAAACTAGGCTCACGTTTGGTAAGGCGTGAATCGCTACTGGACAGGTACTATGTTGTAAATGAGTACCAGCATCTGTTAGGGCCCAAAAATGCGTGGTTCTATCAAATTCCAAACCCATAGACTTGCTGAGAAACTGGAAGGTTATACTCTATTCGAATGCAACTCCCTTTAAAAGAGTTTAATGGAACTTAAGGCCTATACATAAAGAAACACACATAAATACACATACATATATATATATATATATATATATATATATATATATAATATACATAACGAAGTATGAAGAAAAAACAGAGAGAGAAAAAGGAAAGCTTTCCTATAAATAAAAATTTAATTAGGACAAGTAGAGCATCCTTATTCTAATGAGATCATAAGATCAGAGTTGACAGACAAGGATAGAGGAATTTGACACGACATGATATAAAACAAAATGTATCGAGACATGAAAGAAGAAGAATTGTGCATTCACCATCATGGATAAGTAAAGGAGATATACGGGGGGGGGGGGGTCTTTATTGGGAGGCTAATGAAGCTTAGAAATCAGAACTTTAAGAAACACAACTAGTAATAACATAAGTGGGTAGATGTTGCATATTCAGCAAGGATACATATTAATCTGTGTGTAAACTAGGAACGAGTTTACAGGGGGAAGATGTGAAGCCCTAATCAGGAAATTTGACTAACACGACATTACGTAATAGTCCTGTCAATTGTTTGGTGATACCAAGAACTAAGACTATCCACATTTGGCAGGGATCTTTACATGTGCCATAAAATATGGGAAATACAATTATATAAAAAAGAATAATTAATCTACTTCTTTAGACTAATATATTACTATTCCTTTATCCTTACTTAACTATAACCTAAGTGTATATGTATCCTTTCTACAGTAAAATTTTGCCAACATGTCGGCTGGCAATAAATGATTTTTCATAAACTAGCAGACAGGACTGTTTATTGAGGACATAAGAACTGTCACCATTAACAAAAAGAGATTAGGATTTACAATAATGTCTAAAACGATATTTTGGTGAAAATAAAATTCAAGGGGAATAAAGAGAAGCTAAAAAGATTAGAACTTAAGCCATCTTATGGATGGATAAACCAACTAATGTTCTCCTGGGGAATGATAAGTGCACAAATTATTTATTGGGTATAAAAAGGAGGAAATATGCTTAAGCAAGTTCAAATTCATAGAAGAATCATAGAAGAATGCTGTGTAGAATTGACTGAATTGAATTGAATATAAAATCTAGGACAAGCACTGGGGCATCCAAGGGCATTCGGTGCTATATAATGAAAATTAATCAATCATACCCGTTCACTCACACCATTTGGTTATCATTTTAACATATTAAATCAATCACACAAAACTTTCATACAATAAAATCTAAATGAAAAACAAGAAGGGATTAAAAGGATTAAAAAAAAGAAATTGATGACATGAACTAAAAGTTCGTGATATAAATCAATATCGTGTATATTATTTTTTCAAATTCAGGGTATAACAATTTTCCGCTAGTACATCTCTTAAAGTGTTGTCCTGGAGCAAATGTGTACTCCTTTGAAGATTATAAACAGGACAATCGACTAAAATAGTTTTAATATCTATTGTCACTTGACAGGCACTACAAAGAGGGGCCATAATTAGACAGGCGTAGTATTAATGAATTGCGAACAATGAAATCACCAATGAGAAAACTTAACTCAAAATCTTACATTCATAATTTGGATTTTTTGCAAAGAGGATAGTTAGACTTTATGAAGTTGCTCAGAAACCTCTTGAAAACCCACTAATTTTTTTAGGTCGAGAAAATATTAAGATGCAGGATATCCTCTTCGTCCCGCAAATATTCTTTCCGCTAGACTGCTTAGAAGAAGTGAAACCAAAGGTTAGAAGGGGAGGTTAGTGGTTTCTTAGAATGCCATGTCTCCTGGCTGCATCACACGGTTTCCTACTAAAAAAAGAAGACGAGGCCGATGAAATATTTTAGAAAAATTGTAGAATCACACTAGTTTTCTTGATCCAGAAATAGTTTCATAGTTTGAATTTTCTTGTTCCAGAAATAGTTTCATAAGTTCTCAAAATAAAACACATCAGTCTCCTACACACCTACAGATTTTAAGACTTGGGTATAGACTGAAGTTAACATGGGCTGACTAGAACAATAATTCCCAACATTTTCCATGTGAGCATCTTCCAGCAACAGCTGAAATGTGAGATATACCTTTGGATCTCTAGCTTCATCTCCTTTAAATTTATAATCATCACTTTCCGTTAGTCGAAGTTTAAATGCTCATTTCAAGAAATTAATAAATTTGTCACGTTGAAAAATGATAGTTATGTCTAACTTGAAATTAGGCAATTCTAAACACATGCTCAGCGCAAAAGACACCTCTCTACCCAAGCTAGGACTAGGGAGGGCTAGGCAGTGGCTGCTGAAAATTCAGCGGGTAGAGCTATAGGCTTCCTCAAAAAAGGATGGTGAGGTTGCAGACACTACAAGAAACCATTGAGCAGACCACGAACACCAACCCAGCAGAACGCCAGACAGAGACGTTTACAATAAGCTACCAGAACCGTTGAAGAAGAAAAGTTATATTGGAGACTTGAAAAAGGTAAAAAGGTAAAATATATTTATAAATTCCTTTGAGATACTACTACAGGGAAGAAAAGGAAGAGATAAGGTAAAATTAAATGCTTAATAATAATAATAATAATAATAATAATAATGATAATAATAATAATTACAACAATAACAATAATAATAACAATAATAATAATAATAATAACAATAATAATAATGATATCAATAATAATAATGAGCTCACATGTAGCTGAATTTCTAAAGTTGGAGAATTACCCTATATAACGATCTTTACACTCGATATATTTCTGGGAATAATTCAATTTCTAGCTTAGTTGCAACACACTACAGACGAATAAGTACGAGTCACATATTACTTTGGTCAACAGAAGCTCGGCAAGTTTTTACAGGAATCTGAAATAAATCACTTCTCAGAGAGAGAGATTCCCTCTCAGTAAAAACTTCAATACATGCAGTCTGTGTGTGTTTGTGTGTGTGTGTATATATATATATATATATATATATATATATATATATATATATATATATATATACATATATATATATATATATATATATATATATATATATAT
>NC_090740.1:34063838-34076338 GCF_036898095.1 Palaemon carinicauda
ATATATACATGTATATAGATATTTGTTTTCACATACATATGCGTGCGCATGTAAAATGTGTGAATAAAATATATAATTCAAAAACCTACATGACAGACAGAAGGGTAACACCATCTGGAGCCACTCCAAAAATGGAAAATTCACACATCATGAGCCTTAATATTAGTTACAATTCCACAAATTACTCAAATTTTAAATAACTGACTAAATTACATTAGTTTACGAATATATCTATAGACTGTTGAAATAGATAAAATCCGTGGACTGTAAGATTCATCAACAACAGCAATTGCGAGTAGAACTATACCTGCCAGAGTGAATATTATATAATAACAGCAATAGTAATAATAATAATAATAATAATAATAATAATAATAATAATGATGATGATAATAATAATATATACATACATGTATATGTATATATATATGAATATATATATATACACACACATTTATATATATATATATATATATATATACATATATACACACACACACATATATATATATATATATATATATATATATATATATATATATATATATATATATATATATATATATATATATATAAGTATATTACAACTTGCTAAGCTTCAACCATAGTTGGAAAAGCATGATGCTATAAGCTCAGGGGCCCCAACAGGGGAAATAACCCAGTGAGGAAGGGAGACATGGAAAAATAAAATATTTTAAGAACAGTAAAGTTCAAATAGATATCTCCTATATAAACTATAAAAACATTAACAAAACAATAGGGAGAGAACTATGATAGAAACGTGTGCCCGAGTGTACCCTCAAGCAAAGAGAACTTTAACCCAAAACAGTGGAAAACCATGGTGGAGAGGCTATGGCACTACCCAAGACTAGAAAACAATGGTTTCAATTTGGAGAGTACTTCTCTTAGAAAAGCTGCTTACCATAGCTAAAAAGTCTCTTCTACCTTTACCAAGAGGAAAGTCGCCACTGAACAATGATAGAGCAGAAGAAGAATTGTTTGGTAATCTCAATGTTGTCAGGTGTATGAGAACAGAGGAGAATATGTAAAGAATAGTCCAGACTATTCGGTATATGTGTAGGCTAAGGGAAAATGAACCGTAAGCAGTGAGAAGAATCCAATGTAGTACATATATATACACATACAGCATATATACATATATTATTATTATTATTATTATTACTATCCAAGCTACAACCTTAGTTGGAAAAGCAAGATGCTATAAGCCCAAGGGCCCCAATAGGGAAAAATAGCCCATTGAGGAAAGGAAATAAATAAATGAAGAGAACAAATTAACAATAAATCATTCTAAAATAGGCAACAACGTCAAAACAGATATGTCATATATAAACTATTAACAACGTCAAAAACAAATATGTCATATATAAACTATAAAAAGACTCATGTCCGCCTGGTCAACAAAAAAGCATTTGCTCCAACTTTGAACTTTTGAAGTTCCACTGATTCAACTACCCGATTAGGAAGATCATTCCACAACTCGGTAACAGCTAGAATAAAACTTCTGGAGTACTGCATAGTATTGAGCCTCAGGATGGAGAAGGCCTGGCTATTAGAATTAACTGCTTGCCTAGTATTACGAACAGGATAGAATTGTCCAGGGAGATCTGAATGTAAAGGATGGTCAGAGTTATGAGTTATGAAAAATCTTATGCAACATGCATAATGAACTAATTGAACGACGGTGCCACAGATTAATATCTAGATCAGGAATAAGAAATTTAATAGACCGTAAGTTTCTGTCCAACAAATTAAGATGAGAATCAGCAGCTGAACACCAGACAGGAGAACAATACTCAAAACAAGGTAGAATGAAAGAATTAAAACACTTCTTCAGAATAGATTGATCACCAAAAATCTTAAAAGACTTTCTCAATAGGCCAATTTTTTGTGCAATTGAAGAAGACACAGACCTTAAATGTTTCTCAAAAGTAAATTTGCTGTCGAGAATCACACCTAAAATTTTGAAAGAGTCATACAAATTTAAAGAAACATTATTAATACTGAGATCCGGATGTTGAGGAGCCACCGTCCTTGACCTACTTACAATCATACTTTGAGTTTTGTTAGGATTCAACTTCATACCCCATAATTTGCACTATGCACTAATTTTAGCTAAATCTCTATTAAGGGATTTATATATATATATATATATATATATATATATATATATATATATATATATATATATATATATATATATATATATATATATATATATATATATATATATATATATATACACACACACATATGTATACATACAAATATATATTCACACACACATATATTTATATATATATATATATATATATATATATATATATATATATATTATAAACTAATCAAATGGTATATCTGTGAAAAAAAGGCTTATACAGTTAGTTTCTATTAATAGAAACCAGCACAATAGAAGGAAAATCATGAAGAGAGCGGTTTAATCTCCTCCCTTTATAATAAAAATACTGAAGTGTCAGGATAATAATATCCATTCATCTACAAATAAATTATATTCAACTTAAAGTTAATAAAAAAAAATCAGTAAGACAGTCAGGTCAGTAATGTAGTGAAGATGGGCTTCCATGTTCATCCTTTAATTCATGTTCACTAATACTTTCTTATGTTTAGTGTAATTTGTCAAATGACTTTAAATATATTAAAGAAATTATGGTACCTTGGTGCTCTTTTCCACGGAAGATCAGAGTCCTGTGTGAAAAGTTATCCAAAGTTAAAAGCTTCTATTACAAGGATCCCATTTTCTACATAAAAAAACGATATGTTTGTATTTTTATTTCATCGTGAACCTGACGATGTCAATACGATGAAAGTACTAGCTCAGATGAAGATTTAGATTTGCCATTTATGTCTTGATATACAGTATATTATATACACACTATGTGTTAAGCGTTTTGATCTTTACACAGATACATAAATACACAGACAAACGTATATATATATATATATATATATATATATACAGTATATATATATATTTATATACATATATATATCTATATATATATATATATATATACATATATATATGCATATATATATATATATATATATATATATATATATATAGATATATACATATCTATATATATATATACACACACACATATACATATATAAATATATAATATATATATATATATATATATATATATAATATAGATACACATATATACATATATATATATACATTATATATATATATATATATATATATATATATATATATATTCATTAACAATAGCCTCAAACCAATAAAATATTACCCTAAATTTATTTCCTAATTTAAATCTAGGTATTCATTTTTTTTAGTCTTACTAAAGAAATTTAATCATTCAAAAAGTTTCAACTAGAGCCTGTGTTAAACATTGATTCTTGAAATCAGAAGGATCGCCAAATTGCATCAGAATTATATGATTTTGAACTTCTACAATAGGTCTCCCTTCTCTTCTTTTAGGAATTATCACTGACCAATGTACTGTATACTAAATACTACTGATTGTACAGGCAAACACAATGAGTAATGGTTATTGGAAAATTCTAATCTTAATGCTTTAATACAATGAACGAATATTTAGATAAATTATACAGTGTGAATTATATATAAATGGACCATCAACAGCACAACTTGGTCCAAACAAAGATCAAGCACCAAGTTGAATGAATAATCAGAGGGAAATTGAGAAAAGGGTTGAAAGCTGAGATTGGCTATGAAGTAAAATATCAATAAAGCACCGCCGTCCAAGACAATAATAATAAGCGTACGACAGTAGTTTCATCCATAAATCTACGTTAAATGGCAGGACATGACTAGAAATGAAACTATAAGAGAGATTACACGAGTGCCCTATGTAGAAAAGATCATGGTGAGGGGATAGATGGAGATGGTTTGGGCATGCTCTTCGCACTCCCCAAGAGAGATTAGTTCACCAGACTTTCAATTGGGCTCAACAAGGCACTAGAAGAGTTGGAAGATCCAGGCCTACATGGCTGAGGATTATGAAGCGTGAAGTAGGAGATGGTGAATGGATAAATACTGATTTAAAAGCCCACGATAGAGACGACTGGTGAAATATATCCAAGGCCCTTTGCGTCAATAAGTGTACGAGGAGATAAGGATGATGATGATAATCTTACGAGAATGGTACTTAAGCGTCGAAGAGACATTACATTACATTAGCAACAATGCGGTAGGCGTAAATGATCCAGAAGACTAATTGCAACGCCTATATTTTGTATCAAGCCAGGGCAAATGCAGGGATTATGGTATGTTTTGTATTTTGGCTATTTACGAAGTCCGCTGCCCTTACACTTTAGATCGTAATACCCAATGTAATAGGCATCATAGGTCGTTGCCATGACAACCAGCTGTGCTTTTGTGCCCAGGCTTGACGCCAACGATTGTAAGACCCAAAAGGTTAGAACTGGTCATTTTCCATCCATTGCGGGTGGGCTGAAGTGATTTGTCTCTTAATTCAAGGAGGCCATTAATTTTGTGTGCAGCACCAAACTGTGGAATGCCTGAGGTTAAGGGGTTAGGTCTTTTTTTTTTTTTTTTTTTTTTTTTTTTTTGCCTGGAAGGATTGGCTCTTTCATGCCATATAATAATCCGTAGTGATTAAGACTCTCAAGATGGCTGTGGAGGAAAATGCAAGCAAAACTAGATCTTGAAAACCCAACTGACATAACATATTTACAATAATAATACGAATGCTACGAAGAAAGACCTATGATAAAAGACGGAAATTGATGCGGAGTGGAAAAAATAAAATCGACATAACATAGGTTTATTTCGTGAGATGGCCTTTTCCCTTTATCGTTTTAGTATTTTGAGATCACGTGTCAGTCCCACGCCCATCCCCACTGGGGCTGCGACGCAACACAGTTGAAAGAATACTTATCTTATTCGGTGCTTTAGCAGAACAAGCCTATATCACAATGGCTTAGAACTAACATTTCATTTCAATTGTAGATAGCCTACCAAGGTCATTACGTACACACACGCCCGCACATATACATACGTACATAATATGCACACACACACATATATATATATATATATATATATATATATATATATATATATATATATATATATATATGCATGCATACATATAATATATGCATATATCAAATTATGTGCTCTGTAGAACAGGCTTCATATATACATGTTTGGCTATGAAATATGTTTATATGATTGATGTTGCATCTGTCTTATAAATACCCGTGTAAAGCTAATGGTGTGTGAATATAATCAAGAACTTCAGATAATTAATAATAATCAAAAGAAAGAAAGAGGGAATATTATTCACAACAATTGTCTATCGTTACTGCTATCTTTGAATTGAATCAATTCAATACATTAATCACTTTTCAATAGATTATATCATCTTCTACAGAATTTCAATGAAGATGTATTAATATCTCCAACAATGTTAGCGTAAAAAAAATCAATGAGAAATGAATATTAAATAATAAATTTTCTTAAAATAATTGAATTCAAACTTTAAATAAACCCAGCACAAAGTATTATGTCCAGAGAGAGAGAGAGAGAGAGAGAGAGAGAGAGAGAGAGAGAGAGAGAGAGAGAGAACAAATACATACAAACTTCCTTAAGTAAAGAAGCCACCGACCTCGAATCACAGACAAACCCCTCCTGAGAACTAGGGCTGTCTCTCTTATCAACAAATCCTCGTCGAACCAGCAAAGAACTGTCCGACCCGAGTCAGGAAGTCCCGTGTCTTGGCCAGGCTTAAATGCAGACAACGGGTCCTTTTAAACAAATCCCATGCCGACTAAGGCGTCCTCCCTAATGCGCTATCTCTCTCTCTCTCTCTCTCTCTCTCTCTCTCTCTCTCTCTCTCTCTCTCTCTCTCTACTTTATTCAGGGAAGAAGCAAAGGGAGAGAGAGAGAGAGGGAGTTCATGACAATAAAACGAATAAAAAAAGTCATTCATAAGGTTAACATATGAATAAAAAAGTCCTTCATAAGGTCAACATAAATTTTTCTCTCTCCTCATGTATATTTACATTCATGTGTTGGATCATTAATTTTACTCCCTATTTCATAGCTTATGAATTTTTTTCCAAAGTATTTGGTTCTTATGGTTAAGATAATTTCGTATCAAAACCTATTTCCCACATAACATCTTTTACAAATTTTCAAGAAAAAAGGTTTTATCTAGGAAAGACAATGTTCCATTTAAACTGTCAAATTGACTAATAAGGTATGGGCTCATTTATAACTATTTATGTTTGAAGTTTGAGGGCAAAGGAAAAAGTTAATCTGTTACTAGTACAAAATTCATGGTACAAATTATAGAAACCAAGGCAAAGCATGCTGACTTTGTATGAAGTAAATAGTAATACGAAAAAAGCTCATGAAAGAATAAAAGAATACCCATTTTTGGCAAGGGTGAGTATTAATTCAATGGCCTATGAGAAGCATCTCAGTTAAGCTACAAAGATTAATAAAGAAATTTGAAACCGGAATAAGATGAAGAATTAAGAAACAAATGTTATGGGGAGTAAAACATGTAGTTCTGAATTTTGATAAGGATGGGGGCAGAAGAGGAGTGGTGCATTTATACAATATATTTGGAGTAAGTGCAAGGAATAATGCAAGAATGATACAAGTTAGAAATAATGGTAGAATTACCAGAAAAGGTAAACCGCAAAGGAAGTGAGGCACAGAGGGTAGAGGGAATTCTACACTTACCAAATACAAAATAGTTGGAAAAAGATGTAATGGCAAGAAATTAATATGCAACAAAGATATGAGTCGGTGTTTTGAATATATGTCTTGTAAAGAAAGTGGCAAGAACGTATAAATAGGTCATATTATAATGAGCTTTTATATGATATGCTCTTACCCACAGGAGATGTATACCAACGAGAGTCCAAGGCTGGTTCCTATGGTTTTATGCGGGTGTCCTTACAATTGCGAGAATGTAAAGATCTTTTTTTTTTTCAGTGTGTGACTGCAATTTCTGTTTTCTTTTAAGACATCTTCGAGGGGAAAATATTAAAACAACAAGACATTGCGAAATTATAAAACACCAAGTGCTTGTATTTCCTATATGTAATATCTTAGTTCAAGAGCAGGAGTAGAACGGGTTAAGTGTTCTTGCTGCATACCATCAAAATATGAATATGAGTTCGTAAATAAAGAAAGATAAAGAAAGCACGATGACATCTACATAGATACATTATTACATGCGTTACATTCGACATAAGTTGGTTGTTTCGATTATCAAGAAATTTGATATGACTATTATAAGAATAGAGGATACAAAGAAAACGTGTGTAAAAAAAATGTACATAAATAATGCCAGGATCTTTCGCAGCATGAGTTTGTACCTCGTGTAAGTTTAAATCACCTGTCCAGATACATTGCTTGTGTTCTCCGCTGGTGATAAATCTGGAAGAAATTTCCACAACAAAATAAATAACTTTTGCTGTCTTGCAAACATTGAATCGTTTTTGTCATTTGCATAAAGTCGAAAAAGCATCATAATTTGGGCCCTAACAAAGATAAAAATTTTCTTTGTTGTTTCCCAGTACCAAAAAAATTTTCAATTGTTACCTTTAAATCTTATGAAATAAAACCGATTTTGGCTTTCGGTAAATTTCAAAAATTTGGTAAGTAGTCATTGAATATTTTTTTCATGGTATCAATTAACAGCACACGGTAAAGATATAACAAGGAAACAAACAAAAATTCCAGAATGAACCCAAAAT
The DNA here is from genome assembly GCF_036898095.1 of Palaemon carinicauda. Classification (NCBI taxonomy): domain Eukaryota; kingdom Metazoa; phylum Arthropoda; class Malacostraca; order Decapoda; family Palaemonidae; genus Palaemon; species Palaemon carinicauda. The sequence continues at coordinate 34,071,612 of NC_090740.1, forward strand.
ATATTCTCTTCGTCACACAAACAAAAATAAAAGAAGCGAATGTAAAATTCTGCGCAAGAGCCATCCCTTCAAGGCTTGAAAGCAATGATGCAAATGAGAAAAAATTTTCTAGACTGTCAACTCACTCGCGCAAGTCTCCTGGGCATTGGAGATAGCGGAGACGTTTGTAAAACATATATGGAGGTCACCGGATTAGTTGGCAGACCTTGAAGATTTCAGGAGACTTAGCAGATAATGCAACATCTAATGGGGCATTCGCTTTACATTATTCGTAAAGTTCAAGATACTTTTTCTTGCTTCTGTCATCTGCGCCAGCACATTATTAGTTAGTTACTCATATTATTTCTATGTAACTTTCCGTAATGAGTATCAACACTGTAACTTTAATCAGCCTAAGAATCTCTCTCTCTCTCTCTCTCTCTCTCTCTCTCTCTCTCTCTCTCTCTCTCTCTCTCTCTCTCTCTCTCTCTCTCTCTCTCTCTCTGTAATATAATATATATATATATATATATATATATATATATATATATATATATATATATATATATATATATATATAATGTGTGTGTAAAATATTCCTAAAAGTTTTCATAATGAAATTTTGACGGATTTACATCGCAGCATACAATCATAAATTCCAACCAAATTTCACAAGAATTCAACTAAATTTAGAAAGTTCCACGTAATGCCATTCTGGTGTAAAGCTAAATTCTTCAGTTCCAAGCTTGTAAGTCCTGCGTCTAAACAGCATTTTTTTTTTATAATTCCAGGAAAAGGAAAAAACCAACTTAATGGTCAAATTCATGTTTGTATCAATCAATCATGACAGGAGAAAAACAATTGTTATAGTTAACTGGCACTAGACTTTCTTTCTGAAACTGACATTAAAATATCAAGATCTGTGCATGTATTGTAACAAATTCAGAATAATGGAGTCACCTCGAGATATGAAATACCTGGTCAACTATTCTACCTTTGGCGTAAATGAGATTATAATTATCATTTCATGACATAAAAATTAAGACATTATCACTTCTAGTTCATAAAGCCATAAACTTTGGAAAACCTAAGGATAAGTACCTAAGAAATTGCTTTAAAGAATGTTATCAAACTATAGAACTTATTATAACAAATGATTAGGTTTTCCTAAGTAGGCAGATATTATTTGGTCTTTTTCAAATATTCTGATAGCACGAGAACTACAGTTATCCCAATGCTCAGATACAAGGAACAATTAAAGCTAAAATACAGAAAAGTATCTTGACAACTGAGAACAAAAAACAAATCTGCACAAGAATAAGGTTTGAAGACCCATGACTTGCAATTATTTATCATAGACCTTCCAAATCACTAATAAAAAACCAAAAACAACTAAACATATATAGAGTTTCAGTCAGGCCCCAAGGTTAATAATATAGTACTGTTATGAATGTTGATGGTGCTTGTTTATTTATTGTACTTATTGAAGTTACTGCACTTGGGTATTTCAAGAATATTGACAATCATTTTGTCGTTATTATATTTACATTGGTGATTTTTCCCATTGCATGTTTACTTGTTCTTTGTTTTAAACTGTTCAAGGCGCTAGAATGATTTTTCCTGTTTTTTTTTTTTTCTGGATTCGGTGCATTGTAGAGTTGCCAAAGGATATAAATGACCTTATCCTATAACAAAAGACATTCATAGAACTTCACAGAGAAGTTTCAAGATATTCTTGGTCTTTATAGGACATTACTTTCTGGGAACCTCTAAGGACTTGTCCCCACGAATTGAGTGTGCTTATTGTAACTAACGAATGAGGACTATGGCAGAAATCCAGTGTATGTATATATTATGATTGCAGTTTTGTTAACAAATTCTTGTAACATTATGTTACTGTGTTTTATAGCCTACTTTAGAGAAATTCTGACCTTTAACAGTACAAACCTACAAAATTGTCAACATGCAACAATGATCATATATATATATATATATATATATATATATATATATATATATATATATATATATATATATATATATATATATATATATATATATATATATATATATAGTATATATATATATATATATATATATATACCACTAAGAATCTCGTATTTTGAAAAAAATTACAACTAAATGTCATGTCTTATCAAATGAAAGATGAAACTTAATGAAATAAAGGTTGAAATAGGACCAACATTATTTGTGATATAATACACAAAGAATTACATGGGAAATGAAAAACTACTCTGACCTCAGAGAAGGTAGAGTCCGACTACTGAGTTAGATAATCATGCAAATGTAAGAATGACAAATACATCTAAGAAGGGACCATGGGTATAAAAACAGGAGTGCAGTTTACGAGGTTATATTACGATTAATAATGTTATAAAATCACACTTACAAAGATGACAACGTCTAGCTAAGAAATCTTATGAAAATATTCATAAAGACTCATGGTGTTAAATTAAGTTAAAAGGGGATATCCTTCTCCATATAGCATTGTGTTACATTTAAGAAATATTTTGAAGCGGTGGCTAGCCATACCCCTATGGAAAAAATTCCTGAAGTTTTCAACGCTTCTAGATGAAAGAATTTCAATTTCACAAAACTTGAACTATAGCCATTGAAATCTTTACCTTCACATGAGTAAGCGACTCAATAATCCTTATTGTATGCTATTACTTAATTATTTTTTACTTATCGCACTTGGAATGATATGTCATGAACAAGGTTAAATGTGAGGAATTTTAAGTAGAGGCCCAGTTTCACTGAAATAAATGTAAGGTATTCAAAATTAATGAGACTGGTTGCCTCCTCTGTCAATGAGTTAATCAGAGCATAAAGGGTAATGTCTTCCTCGTATGCACTAATAATGTTTCTTTTAAAAGTCAGAACTATGACATTCCCACAGTCTGTCGGCAAAGTTTACTTTTCATTAAAGAGAGATACAAATAATAAAGTATTCTCGATGGTGTTTTTGAACTCCTTTCCTATCCAGTGAATACAAGTGGATACCATTTACTTATCATTTCATTCTATGGTCTTAACTAGTGCACTGCAGCCTAAAATTTCTATAGTGATTTACAACAAAGCCAAAAATGGAGCTAATGGAAATCAGCTTCCACACTGAACTAAGGACATTTCACCTGCCACCAAAGTTCCCCCTAGTATGCCCATCTATAAGAACATTGTGATAAACAAACAGATGTTTACAAATCAGTACATGCAAATAAATGCTGGTCAAACTATTACAGAAAAATAAGCATGTGGTAAAATAAATGTATATGAGGCAGTATACTGGTAACTAGCTACCGACTGAAGCATAAATTTTCTTATCACATATGAGACAAACAATTTTGTGAAGCAGTCCGTAGATCTACTACAGAAGGAATTAAACGAAAAACATAAGTTGCGATTCACTTTTTGATGCTGAGGTTAGTAGGGTGTTCACCTTAGTGCTTTCATCTACTAAAGGCTAAAAGAAGGGAAAAAAAGAAGGGGAAGCAAAAAATAAAGCAGACGTACCTCTTATGGGATGGGAACCACAAAAGCTTGTTCCAATATTTTCTTAGGAGTGGGAACCAGAGTTATCATTCTATGTAATATGAGGATACTGATATGTTTTCTGAGGCGTCTGAGAGAACACAGTGGATAAAGATAATCTTGCAGCGGAGAGAAAGATTGGTCTTTCAGCTTTGACAAAATCAGGATAATAGAAAGCTTACAGTTATGAAATCATATTCATAATAGAATGGATAACACCACAAAAGTTTCATAACTTAAAAAAGAAGTAATTCAAAACATTAAAAATGGAAGTCTATTTTATCTAGTAGTCCTATACTATGTAATTTCCTCTTTATTACAAGTTTTGAGTAGCCAGAATGACAAAACTATTAATAAAATGGAGAACGTAAACAAATTTCCATAGGAAATCACAGGAAAAACGTATGGAAAATAAAATAAAAAAAAATTATAAGGAAACATCAATATTAACTATATTACAGGAATTCCATTCGAAAAATCTCATTTGGTCACAGATAGTAAGTGTACAAAAAGAAATACCAGAATTGTACACATACAAAATATGCCTTATAAATATATTAAGACAAATTATGCGAGTTTAATCATCAGCAAAAATAACAGGTATATTAAAGAATATATCTGATAACATTAAGAAAGAAAAAGGGTACACAAAAGACAGAAAATACATGAATACCATTAAAGTCAGCAAAAGAAAACTACGAAGACATGAATAGAGCTATTAGACCAGAAAGCTTTGAATAGATCTATAGTGTGAAGTAAATTTAAAAGCAGTAAGATTTGATTGAAAGCCTTTTTCCTAGATTTTAGATCTATCGAAATAATATTTGAAGTCCTACAGAAAATATGACCAAACATCAGTGACAAAAGGAAGAACTCTCCTGTAGATCTTGCCTAATGAGAATCCCCACTGGTTACCTGACAGAGGAAAGTTAGATTCAAGGTGTTCGAAAGAGTAGAGTCGAATGAAGTTAAGGATGATTTAGCGATAATAGTAATTAAAGTCACAGCATGGTATTTCGAAGGATTAAAGTTGAAAGATATTGTTTAGGATGGTCTGAACTACAAAGTCTTTCCAAAGGCGGCTAAGCACAGGGATCATACAACAATTAACTCCAAAAATAATTCAAATGTGAATATTATGCGAAAAAAAAACATACAGACTTTATAAGATGTGAAGATACCTAAAGATGAACACA
>NC_090740.1:34081338-34096338 GCF_036898095.1 Palaemon carinicauda
ACCTCATTGCATTACCAATTCTATCCATAGGAGCAAACATACATTTCTTATACATCTAAATCCCGCCCACGCATGAGGGCGTGCGCCCTCCTCTGCACTGCCTTGAAGTGAAATTTCTCGGCGAGGAGACACATCCATTTAAAAAAGAAACCGCCATAAAAATAAAGTAGAGTCCGAGGTTCATAACTTGTAAAGGGTCAGGAAGCGACGGGACGTCTAACCACCTATGAGGGAGTTCGTCCAGCTTGTTCCATTCAATCTCTCTCTCTCTCTCTCTCTCTCTCTCTCTCTCTCTCTCTCTCTCTCTCTCTCTCTCTCTCTCTCTCTCTCTCTCTCTCTCTCTCTCTCTCTCTCTCTCACTGAAAATAAAACAGAAATTGTGAGTGACCAGGAAAATTAAATGACAACAACAACAACAACACTAATAGAATAATAATAATAATCATTACTCATTATTATTATTATTATTATTATTATTATTATTATTATTATTCACTAGTGTATGCGACCCATCAAAAAGGACGGATAAATATTTAATCCCCTCAAACCAGGGTCTGATTGCTCCCTCTCCCCCTCCTGAGGGACGTGGCCGAACATATATATATATATATATATATATATATATATATATATATATATATATATATATATATATATATATATATATATATATATATATATCCAAACAGTTGATCTTTATTATATAGGGCGGGATTATTATTATAAGCGGACATAACTGTCTAGTTATTCCAGTCTATCAGTATATTCGGTAATCTGGAGCTAATAAAAAAATTTCCGGTACTACCATCTCTTACGTTTTCCCGTAGTTATTGTCTAATCACACGGTACCATGTGATTAAAATTAAGCCTTATTATCATGATAAGACTGGTATAACAACATCAGGAGGTTAGGACAAAAAGGTGAAGAAGCAAAATATACTAAAATAAAATACTTCACTATATGAAATAATAATAATAATAATAATAATAATAATAATAATAATAATAATAATAATAATAATAACAATTCGACGACTGTAAAAGAAAAATAAGACATTAAAGTAAAGCATCCTTTTTGTGTGTTGCAGATGATCACTTGTTCAGATCCTTTCGTCAAAAAATACACTGACAAATTACATGCAAAAAAATCTTAAAATCATAAATTTTGCTACTCATACACGCCCTAAACATTTTGAGTATTGCCTATTAATATCCGGAATAATTTGAAATATTGTATCCTTTTTGTGTGTTGCAGATGATCACTTGTTCAGATCCTTTCGTCAAAAAATACACTGACAAATTACATGCAAAAAAATCTTAAAATCATAAATTTTGCTACTCATACACGCCCTAAACATTTTGAGTATTGCCTATTAATATCCGGAATAATTTGAAATATTGTAAACAATTGCATTTCTTCATATAAACAGAAATAGGTATTCCTTGATTATATCATCCTACCTTCAATTACCTAGCTTCACTCCATTATGGTCAAGATAGTCAGTGCCCACCAGCCACAATCCCCTACTCCATTTCTCCAAGAAGGTTACATCCTAACCTCCTTACTTTTCCTTAAGCTGGCCTCTTATGACATCCTCCACCAAGGAGTTTTAATACCTTCTTGTCCTCCACCATATGGCCGATCTCAACACTTACATCATCATCATCATCATCATCATCATCATCATAATAATAATAATAAAAATAATAATAATAATAATAATAATAATAATAACAATAATAATAATAATAATAATAATAGTAATAATAATAACAAAAATATATCATAATCATTATTATTATCAAATTACTTGCATTCTTCGTGCACTAGGTCAAAATTTTGACATGATATTTTCTTCCCTAGATCTCTTTTCTACTCTACTCTACCGTGCCAACAGAACCCCCAACCTCTCAACCCAACGTCACCACCCGGGGCGTCCCCGTGGTTGTAGGCCTCCCACGGGGTATAGGTCATTCAAATAGGTCGTCACAGTTCTGCCTTCGGCGGGGAGTCAAAGGGGCCGAAACATAATCCTAACACTTATGTAATCCTTTCATCAATAAGTATATTTTCATATTAAGTTTATAAAGTAAGAGGCCTAATAAAACTATCAGCATTGCTTACTTGCCCTAGACGAAACACTGAGATACTACTACAGTAGTAGACGAAGGAGGCAAAGGAAAAAGGACGTGAAAACTCAGAGGGTTAGTGGGCCTATTGACGGGACCTTAGGCGGTGAGCAGCCGATGACAGGTGACGTGTCCGGGACACGTTCTAAGGCGACACTCGACAATGGCGATAAGGATCTGTATCGCGTGCGCTTTCCACCCTCCTTTCTTATTCGTCCCTTCCCCTATCTCCCCACCGAGAGACATAATATACACAAGGAATTTATTGGTTTGAGGGAGGAAAGGACAAGACCCGCTGGGAGTCTAGAGGTCCAGGAGAAAGACTGATGACACTTTGAACGGAGACAGAGAAATGGTGTTACGATGAGGATGGATATAATTGGATATTTGTGAGCAGGGGTAAGGACGAATGAGTCCGCTGAGTGTTTATGTATTTGATTACGTAACTGGAGAATGACGTTATAAAGATATGACGTTGGAAACTCTAATCATGATTTTAACATCACCAGATTTGTTCAGTGATATCGAAATACTACATATTTGGAGGGGTAATTTTATCAATAATGAAAACGATATTAATACAATCAAAATAATAATAGTTATAATACTAATAATAATAATAATATTAATAATAATAATAATAACAACAATGATAATAATAATAATACTAATAACACGATTTTCCTAATACATATTTCGAGTTTAGGGGCTCTTGTTTTTACCTGTAGCTGTTTAAGAAAGGTTTTCCAGCCAGGCAATTTTCTTGTTCTTCATTGTCACGATCTGTCACATTCTCTCTTTACCTTCTGAAAAAGTTGAACCAACCCCCACCACGCTTTCGTTGTGGTAAAATAGTTTGTTGTGAATTGTTACACAAAGTGAGAAACAATCATTATTTTTGTAACAATAATATCAAAGCTTTTATTAAAAATTCAGCCACGAATATTGTAAAAGAGATAATAGCATTACTTCATATGGAAGTTATTGTGCCATCATGAACCAGGTGTATTACATGCTGGTTTAGACAACACTACGAATTACTCAAGAAAAAAGAAAAAAAAAAGTTATACATTGATACATGTATAACGTCTCTTTCGAGGATAAAAAAGAAACAATTATACGAAGAAACAAAGATTGGGTTATTTTAGTCTCTCTCTCTCTCTCTCTCTCTCTCTCTCTCTCTCTCTCTCTCTCTCTCTCTCTCTCTCTCTCAAAAAAAAAAAAAAAAAAATAAATAAATAAATAAATAAATAAATATATACAAATAAATGAAACAAACAAAAATTCGTTTTAACAAAATCAGTAAATGTTAGCATGTTTGGCCAAGTGTGAACAGAATAAGGAAACTTCGTGCTTGAAATATATCATAACCATACACACGTGTATATACGTGTTCACACACAGACACACACGCACTCATATACACATACACAAACATACACACACAAACACACACATATATATACAATACATATATATATATATATATATATATATATATATATATATACTGTATATATATATATATATATATATAGAGAGAGAGAGAGAGAGAGAGAGAGAGAGAGAGAGAGAGAGAGAGAGAGAGACCTTGATGGATAGATAGATATGCATGTATGTATGTATTATTATTATTATTAAATGCTAAGCTACAACCCTAGTTGGAAGAGCAGGATGCTATAAGACCAAGGGCCCAAAAAGAGAAAATAGCCCAGTGAGGAAAGGAAACAAGGAAAAATAAAATATTTTAAGAAGAGTAATAACATTAAAATAAATATTTTCTATATAATAGATAAAAACTTTAACAATACCAGAGGAAGAGAAACTAGATAGAATAGTGTGCCCGAGTGTACCCTCAAGCAAGAGAACTCTAACCCAAGACAGTGGAAGACCATGGTACAGAGGCTAAGGCACTACCCAAGACTAGACAACAATGGTTTGATTTTGGAGTGTCCTTCTCCTAGAAGAGCTGCTTACCATAGCAAAGAGTCTCTTCTACCCTTACCAAGAGGAATTGTTTGGTAATCTCAGTGTTGTCAGGTGTATGAGGACAGAGGAGAATCTGTAAAGAATAGTCCAGATTTTTCGGTGTCCGTGTAGGCAAAGGGAAAGAACCGTAACCAGAGAGAAGGATACAATGCAGTACTGTCTGGCTAGTCAAAGGACCCCATAACTCTCCAGCATTAGTATCTCAACGGGCGGCTGGTGCCCTGGCCAACCTACTACCTACAGTATATGTATATGTGAGTATAAATATATATGTAAAAATATATATACTAGCGTACCCAAGCCGTCAAAAATGGACTAAATATTCATATTAGATAGGTAGGCTACACTCATGGGCACGCGCTCGCGCATGCACACACACATGCACATTCAATCATACCCACCCCTCCCCATTTCCTAACTACAACCGGCTGGTTCGGCAATGTGTGGGGACTGTGGTTTTAAATCAAGGTATGACAACTCCTCCCCCTAACCACGACAGGAAGGAAATATATGTAATGTATATATAGACAAACACTTGCCCTTTATTAAATAAGGACATTGAATGATTGATTTGATGTTTTCTGGCATCCTGACATCTAAGGTCATTGACGCCGATAAATAAGGACACACACACACACACACACACACACATATATATATATATATATATATATATATATATATATTTATATATATATATATATATATATATATATATATATATATATATATATATACATATATATAATGGCCTCCGGTGTCATACTTGGAAGCGACCTGGCCTTTCATTAGAAGGTGCTAGGATTCGATCCAAGTACGAAGTAGAAATTTATTTCTATTTGAGCATGAAATTGTGTTGATATATATATACATATATATATACAGTATATATATATATATATATATATATATATATATATATATATATATATATATATATATATATATATATTTATATATACATATATATATATATATATATATATATATATATTCCTATTAGCTTTCCCTTATACAGTAGCTCTCTATTATAGTGAAACCCATTACATGCTGTCAATGGATTTCTCCCGTCGTTCAAATAAATGAATACGGGACTTTTGAAAGTGGTATGGCAGTGTTTCACGACTTCCATTTCTAGTCGACACGTGCGCAAAAGCAATATGACAACGACCATTACAACTTTATTTTAGTTTTTTTCAATTTGTATTAAGTGGTTTATACGATCATATAGTCTACGTATAGCAAATTTCACACAAGCTATTTTTGGTTTTCAAACTTATATTGTTACTTAAATTTGGAGTTTAATAAACATATACAAACACACACACACACACACACACACACATATATATATATATATATATATATATATATATATATATATATATATACATATATATATATATATATATATATATATATATACATATATATATATATATATATATATATATATATATATATATATATATATATATATATATATATATATATATATATATGGGATTTTGTATTTATAAGCGTACAGCATATATTAACATTAATATTTCAAAAGAAATGCGATTGTAATGATCATTCAATAATGTCACCATCTCTCATCTGTTCTGCCACAATTCCAGTTATAAGGTGTAAAAAATAAGACCATTTTAGTAATACCATGCACTCGTCACTCTGAACCAACTAAAAATCATGTACATGTAGAGCAAAAATAATGAACGGTGTAGTAACCAACTTCACATTCATTTCACATTGCCGTGTTATTGCTTATAAATTGTTTTCGGTACACCATGTGCATCAATTAAATACCCACATTCTACGACAAGTATTTTTAATTCTAGTAACATAACAAACTATGCAGAATTCCAAAAAGGAATTAGAAAATAGTTAAATAGGTGGAAGATTACACTAGCTCTTGCCGATTTTTTAAGGAAAAAAATATAAGATTACATATTGGGAAAGTTGTCGGATCGGATATGTAGTAGGTCTGGTTATAATTACTTGGTCCCGAGATAGTAAGATTAACTGGATATTTAGGACAGCTGTGTATCTTTTAATGATTGTGAATTTAGAATGAGAGTATTTGTGACTGAGTACTTGGATGGAATGGATAATCATAATCGAGTATCTCTAGAAGGTCTGGATTTAGGGCTTTAAAATTAGATTGTGCATGAGGTGGTTTTTTATGCAATCAAGGTAATACTTAGATTAGAGATCAGTAAAGTGTATGTAAAGAAAGTAGTTATTTTCCTTTACGAATATCTATTATATTGATTCTTATTTTACTTTTGCCAGGAAAGGTAAACACTTCATTAAGATTATTTCTTTTTCTTTACTGTACTTTGGTACATCTTTATCCAATAGGCTAAACTTGAATTCACAAGACCGTTACATATGCACAGGGCTAATTTACCTACGAGGAGTTATCTATCGATTAAAACTTGAGAAGTACAGCATTTTCCAGAAATATCTAGGTATCCTGAATGATAGGTAGCCTATCCTAAAAGGTCTGAAAATTTACATAAGTCTTTGATAATCAAAATTGATACCTAGACCGGCAGTAGTAGCAAAAGAGTACCATTAACATAAATGAAACAAGATTTGCCGTAGACTTAAAAGGACTATTTGCGATCATCACAACTAACAATATATACAGTAAAGTACTACCAGAATATGAAACATGGAAACTATTATCCAGACAATATCGTAATAGGAGAAATAATAAAAATGAATGTGAGAATAGTAGTAGTAGTGTTAGATGTTAACTACGAATTATTATTACTCCTCAATTTTACGTTATTCACGTATCATAAAAAGTCAATTATCACTTTTGTTATTGTTGTTATTATTACTATCGTCATTATTGTTATGCAGACTTTTCTTGTTATATTATTGTAAAAAATACCAATCGTATAATGCAAATAAATGTATTATTATTAGATGTTTTAACCATTTGAAGTAAAATGAAATGGTCGCTACCAGGTCTGTTCACTTATTAGGAGCCATCCTTTCTCTTCATTGAAGAACTGCCAAATGAGGCTGAATTATGAATAAATTGAGAGAACAAAATAAACACGAAAAAAAACATTTCGACACAAAGGAAAATAAGTAGCCAGAGTGTAAAAGATAAAAGAAAGGGCGAATGATAAGAAGTCAAATATATAAATGGAGGGAGGTAGGGAAAAATAAGCCTAAAATAAGATAAAAGGAAGATTGGAAAATTAAAAAAAAGAAAAAAAAGAGGAGGAGAAACAGAGAAGTAATGGGGAATAGGGTCACACACACGCGGAAGGAGAGAGAGAGAGAGAGAGAGAGAGAGAGAGAGAGAGAGAGAGAGAGAGAGAGAGAGAGAGAGAGACTGATAGAAATTCATGAATGCATGAATTTGGGGGCGCCCGCGATCTGTCTCTGTAACCCCCAGAACGGCCAAACATCATTTTGGTGTCTCTCTCTCTCTCTCTCTCTCTCTCTCTCTCTCTCTCTGTCTCTCTCTCTCTCTCTCTCTCTCTCTCTCTCTCTCTCTCTCTCTCTCTCTCTCTCTCTCTCTCACTTCAAAATACACTAAAACATACATTAAAATAAGTAACAAACCCCATTGATAATTAAAGTCTTTTAAGGCTTAGATAAATGCACACAAGCAAACACGCAGGCATATATATATATATATATGATAAATTTTGCACATTTTTACGTGTTTTTCATATTCAAATAAGCCATATATATTTTTGATATATTAATGTCTGGATTCTCTTAACAACCTCGGGATCACAGACCCAGGCGAAATCTCACAAAGACAAGAGCTTGGCTCCGGCCGGGAATCGAACCCTGGTCGGCAAGCTTATATAGACAGTGACTTAACCCACTTGGCCACGAACAAAGATAAAAGTCAATGACAATTCCACTGTACTTCTACCTGTCGAATTCAGGTATTTTGTACTTAGAATTGAAATCAACCCATCTTCACCATCGTAGCCAATTGGTAGTTTGTTACTTGGCATTCAATTTATGATAAATTTTGCACATTTTTACGTGTTTTTCATATTCAAATAAGCCATATATATTTTTGATATATTAATGTCTGGATTCTCTTAACAACCTCGGGATCACAGACCCAGGCGAAATCTCACAAAGACAAGAGCTTGGCTCCGGCCGGGAATCGAACCCTGGTCGGCAAGCTTATATAGACAGTGACTTAACCCACTTGGCCACGAACAAAGATAAAAGTCAATGACAATTCCACTGTACTTCTACCTGTCGAATTCAGGTATTTTGTACTTAGAATTGAAATCAACCCATCTTCACCATCGTAGCCAATTGGTAGTTTGTTACTTGGCATTCAATTTATGATAAATTTTGCAAATTTTTACGTGTTTTTCATATTCAAATAAGCCATATATATTTTTGATATATTAATGTCTGGATTCTCTTAACAACCTCGGGATCACAGACCCAGGCGAAATCTCACAAAGACAAGAGCTTGGCTCCGGCCGGGAATCGAACCCTGGTCGGCAAGCTTATATAGACAGTGACTTAACCCACTTGGCCACGAACAAAGATAAAAGTCAATGACAATTCCACTGTACTTCTACCTGTCGAATTCAGGTATTTTGTACTTAGAATTGAAATCAACCCATCTTCACCATCGTAGCCAATTGGTAGTTTGTTACTTGGCATTCAATTTATGATAAATTTTGCTCATTTTTACGTGTTTTTCATATTCAAATAAGCCATATATATTTTTGATATATTAATGTCTGGATTCTCTTAACAACCTCGGGATCACAGACCCAGGCGAAATCTCACAAAGACAAGAGCTTGGCTCCGGCCGGGAATCGAACCCTGGTCGGCAAGCTTATATAGACAGTGACTTAACCCACTTGGCCACGAACAAAGATAAAAGTCAATGACAATTCCACTGTACTTCTACCTGTCGAATTCAGGTATTTTGTACTTAGAATTGAAATCAACCCATCTTCACCATCGTAGCCAATTGGTAGTTTGTTACTTGGCATTCAATTTATGATAAATTTTGCACATTTTTACGTGTTTTTCATATTCAAATAAGCCATATATATTTTTGATATATTAATGTCTGGATTCTCTTAACAACCTCGGGATCACAGACCCAGGCGAAATCTCACAAAGACAAGAGCTTGGCTCCGGCCGGGAATCGAACCCTGGTCGGCAAGCTTATATAGACAGTGACTTAACCCACTTGGCCACGAACAAAGATAAAAGTCAATGACAATTCCACTGTACTTCTACCTGTCGAATTCAGGTATTTTGTACTTAGAATTGAAATCAACCCATCTTCACCATCGTAGCCAATTGGTAGTTTGTTACTTGGCATTCAATTTATGATAAATTTTGCACATTTTTACGTGTTTTTCATATTCAAATAAGCCATATATATTTTTGATATATTAATGTCTGGATTCTCTTAACAACCTCGGGATCACAGACCCAGGCGAAATCTCACAAAGACAAGAGCTTGGCTCCGGCCGGGAATCGAACCCTGGTCGGCAAGCTTATATAGACAGTGACTTAACCCACTTGGCCACGAACAAAGATAAAAGTCAATGACAATTCCACTGTACTTCTACCTGTCGAATTCAGGTATTTTGTACTTAGAATTGAAATCAACCCATCTTCACCATCGTAGCCAATTGGTAGTTTGTTACTTGGCATTCAATTTATGATAAATTTTGCACATTTTTACGTGTTTTTCATATTCAAATAAGCCATATATATTTTTGATATATTAATGTCTGGATTCTCTTAACAACCTCGGGATCACAGACCCAGGCGAAATCTCACAAAGACAAGAGCTTGGCTCCGGCCGGGAATCGAACCCTGGTCGGCAAGCTTATATATGGCTTATTTGAATATGAAAAACACGTAAAAATGTGCAAAATTTATCATAAATTGAATGCCAAGTAACAAACTACCAATTGGCTACGATGGTGAAGATGGGTTGATTTCAATTCTAAGTACAAAATACCTGAATTCGACAGGTAGAAGTACAGTGGAATTGTCATTGACTTTTATCTTTGTTCGTGGCCAAGTGGGTTAAGTCACTGTCTATATAAGCTTGCCGACCAGGGTTCGATTCCCGGCCGGAGCCAAGCTCTTGTCTTTGTGAGATTTCGCCTGGGTCTGTGATCCCGAGGTTGTTAAGAGAATCCAGACATTAATATATCAAAAATATATATGGCTTATTTGAATATGAAAAACACGTAAAAATGTGCAAAATTTATCATAAATTGAATGCCAAGTAACAAACTACCAATTGGCTACGATGGTGAAGATGGGTTGATTTCAATTCTAAGTACAAAATACCTGAATTCGACAGGTAGAAGTACAGTGGAATTGTCATTGACTTTTATCTTTGTTCGTGGCCAAGTGGGTTAAGTCACTGTCTATATAAGCTTGCCGACCAGGGTTCGATTCCCGGCCGGAGCCAAGCTCTTGTCTTTGTGAGATTTCGCCTGGGTCTGTGATCCCGAGGTTGTTAAGAGAATCCAGACATTAATATATCAAAAATATATATGGCTTATTTGAATATGAAAAACACGTAAAAATGTGCAAAATTTATCATAAATTGAATGCCAAGTAACAAACTACCAATTGGCTACGATGGTGAAGATGGGTTGATTTCAATTCTAAGTACAAAATACCTGAATTCGACAGGTAGAAGTACAGTGGAATTGTCATTGACTTTTATCTTTGTTCGTGGCCAAGTGGGTTAAGTCACTGTCTATATAAGCTTGCCGACCAGGGTTCGATTCCCGGCCGGAGCCAAGCTCTTGTCTTTGTGAGATTTCGCCTGGGTCTGTGATCCCGAGGTTGTTAAGAGAATCCAGACATTAATATATCAAAAATATATATGGCTTATTTGAATATGAAAAACACGTAAAAATGTGCAAAATTTATCATAAATTGAATGCCAAGTAACAAACTACCAATTGGCTACGATGGTGAAGATGGGTTGATTTCAATTCTAAGTACAAAATACCTGAATTCGACAGGTAGAAGTACAGTGGAATTGTCATTGACTTTTATCTTTGTTCGTGGCCAAGTGGGTTAAGTCACTGTCTATATAAGCTTGCCGACCAGGGTTCGATTCCCGGCCGGAGCCAAGCTCTTGTCTTTGTGAGATTTCGCCTGGGTCTGTGATCCCGAGGTTGTTAAGAGAATCCAGACATTAAAATATCAAAAATATATATGGCTTATTTGAATATGAAAAACACGTAAAAATTTGCAAAATTTATCATAAATTGAATGCCAAGTAACAAACTACCAATTGGCTACGATGGTGAAGATGGGTTGATTTCAATTCTAAGTACAAAATACCTGAATTCGACAGGTAGAAGTACAGTGGAATTGTCATTGACTTTTATCTTTGTTCGTGGCCAAGTGGGTTAAGTCACTGTCTATATAAGCTTGCCGACCAGGGTTCGATTCCCGGCCGGAGCCAAGCTCTTGTCTTTGTGAGATTTCGCCTGGGTCTGTGATCCCGAGGTTGTTAAGAGAATCCAGACATTAATATATCAAAAATATATATGGCTTATTTGAATATGAAAAACACGTAAAAATGTGCAAAATTTATCATAAATTGAATGCCAAGTAACAAACTACCAATTGGCTACGATGGTGAAGATGGGTTGATTTCAATTCTAAGTACAAAATACCTGAATTCGACAGGTAGAAGTACAGTGGAATTGTCATTGACTTTTATCTTTGTTCGTGGCCAAGTGGGTTAAGTCACTGTCTATATAAGCTTGCCGACCAGGGTTCGATTCCCGGCCGGAGCCAAGCTCTTGTCTTTGTGAGATTTCGCCTGGGTCTGTGATCCCGAGGTTGTTAAGAGAATCCAGACATTAATATATCAAAAATATATATGGCTTATTTGAATATGAAAAACACGTAAAAATGTGCAAAATTTATCATAAATTGAATGCCAAGTAACAAACTACCAATTGGCTACGATGGTGAAGATGGGTTGATTTCAATTCTAAGTACAAAATACCTGAATTCGACAGGTAGAAGTACAGTGGAATTGTCATTGACTTTTATCTTTGTTCGTGGCCAAGTGGGTTAAGTCACTGTCTATATAAGCTTGCCGACCAGGGTTCGATTCCCGGCCGGAGCCAAGCTCTTGTCTTTGTGAGATTTCGCCTGGGTCTGTGATCCCGAGGTTGTTAAGAGAATCCAGACATTAATATATCAAAAATATATATGGCTTATTTGAATATATATATATATATATATATATATATATATATATATATATATATATATATATATATATATATATATATATATATCACAGGCTAAGCTATAACCCTAGTTGGAAAAGGAGGATGCCCAAGGAAACAAGGTAATAAAATAACTACAAGAGAAGTAATAAAATCAAAATAAAATATTCTAAGTACAGTAACAACATTAAATTAGATATTTCTTATATAGCCAATAAAAACTTGAAAAAAAATCAGAGGAAGAGAAATAAGATAACATAGCAACCCCGAGTGTACCTTTAAGTAACAGAACTCTAATCTAAGACAGTGGTAGGCTATGGTACAGAGGCTATGGCACTACCCAAGACTGGAAAACAATAGTTTGATTTTGGAGTGTCCTTCTCATAAAAGAACTGCTTACCATAGCTAAAAAGTCATTTCTACCCTTACCTAGAGGAAAGTAGCCACTGAACAATTACAGTGCAGTAGTTAACCCCTTGGGCGAAGGAGAATTGTTTGGTAATCTTAAGTGTTGTCAGGTGTATAAGGACAGAGGCGTGTATCTGTAGGAAAAGACAAAATGAGTCCTAACCAAAGAGAGGGATTCAATGTAGTACACTCTGGCCAGTCAAAGGTCCCTAGAACTCTCTAGTGGTATTATCTCAACGAGTGGCTGGCGCCCTGACTAACTTACTACATATATACATACATATATATATATATATATATATATATATATATATATATATATATATATATACAACAACAATATCCTGCCGCTTCTAGTCCACTTTAGGTCTAAGGCCTCAGACATGTCTTAATTTATGTTTGGGGTTTAGCCAGTGCGCATTGGTGATGGTGGGATACTTTAGTCTGATGGCCCAAAGCAAACGACCCTAATAAGGGTGGCTTTCACTTGTATGATCATGGCGATACACAAACTCTTTCACTGCGTTAAGGTATCCCCTCCCCACTCAGAAAGGGGATATATATATATATATATATATATATATATATATATATATATATATATATATATATATATATATATATATATATATATATATATATATACATATATATATATATATATATATATATATATATATATATATATATATATTACACTATCTCTCTCTCTCTCTCTCTCTCTCTCTCTCTCTCTCTCTCTCTCTCTCTCTCTCTCTCTCTCTCTCTCTCTCTCTCTTCAAAATACTCTAAAACATACAATAAAATAACTAACAAACGGAATTGATATCTAAAGTCTTTTAAGTCTTCTAAGACTTCTTATATATATATATATATATATATATATATATATATATATATATATATATATATATATATATATATATATATATATATATATATGTATATATATATATATATATATATATATATATATATATATATATATATATATATATATATATGAATTATGTTCGTTGCAAGTCTATTTTTACTCTCCTGTTAGTGATTACCCATCAAAATATTTCGTTCATCGACTTGGAAATTAATCGTTCATAAAAGTATACTATTACCTCATGAATAACATTCGCAATAATGCTCTAGTGCTGCTGATTTCTTGTACGGCCCATTATAAATATAAGAATAAAAAAGCCCAACCTGACTATTGTTTTTGGATCAATCTTAAGATGAAATGAGTAAGTCGCTATATAGTTACATACGGGGCAAGTAGGACTATCATACAAGTACTATGGATCTAGAGATCTTGCTACCATACAGAACGGACGAATGGGTCTGCTCATTTTATCCTTTCCATTGAATTTCACGACTTCCTTTCCACTCTCTCTCTCTCTCTCTCTCTCTCTCTCTCTCTCTCTCTCTCTCTCTCTCAAGGAGACGACTGACGCTACTCTGTCTCCTGAAGCTAGGTCAACCATAAGCTACTTCCCCACGAACGTTCGGATAAATGACTAAACAAGCAAGCACTCCTACCTTGTTGCAACGTTTATTGTAGTGATTATGATAATGTTGATGAAAATGGATAGCGGTGATGCTGTCATTACATTATTTTTCCCATGAAAATTGAGCGCGTTAATCCTAGGACCTAACAAAAATCTATTCTTCAAAATAATTACGGTTAAATTTAACATATAAAATAAATGTCATGATACTAAGGATCACTAATGTTAATTATACTAACAAAGGTAGAGCAAGAGTTATTAGCACAACTGTTAAAATGATAATAATGATGATGACTCTGATGATATCATCACACCTTTTTTTTCTAAGGCTGAAGATGCGAAAGTTAGGAGGAGTACAAATCGAGGGTCATTATATCGTCAAGGTGATTTTTCTTCGGCGCAACAGTTTAACTACAGGTACATGTGAAAGCGAACCTGACAGGTGAAAATGATGAGGATGAGGAAGAGAAAGAAGAGGAGAGGGTGGCAAGTAAGAAGAGGGAGAGATACCCGAGTTCACTTATAAACTGCTTGAAAATAATAAATATATATTTTCTACTTTTAAAACCAGAGGGAACGTGTATTTTTCCACTTGATATGAAGAGGGAGGGCGCAATGCTCATCAATTAAAAATCTAGACATTTGCCACTTAGTATACAAATCAGACCACTGCCTCTTTAAATGTTACGTGATACCTAACTGAACTACTTGGATATTTT
>NC_090740.1:34106338-34113838 GCF_036898095.1 Palaemon carinicauda
AAATGAGAGTACTGAGAGACTGGTAGATATGAGTGTTGAACAAAACCTGGTAATAAGTAGCAGTTCTTTCAAGAAGAGAGATAATGATAAGTATACATGGGTAAGAGTGGCAAATAGAAAATTGATAGAAAGGGCATTAATGGATTATTTGTTTATAACAAGAAGGATGTTTGGGAGATTGAAAGATGTACATGTGTTTAGGGGTATGGCTATCGGTATGACTGATCACTTTTTGGTTGAAGGAAAATTAGCTGTAGTGGGGAGATGTAAAAGGGAGGCAGTACAGGTTGAAGAGCTGAAAAACCAGAGGAAGTGGCATATGAATGAAAAGAAGAGAAACTGGTGATCTAGAGGATGAGAGGAAGTTAGTAAAAGGAAATTTTGTTGGGATTGCACATGATGTGTGTGGCAAGAAAATTGTTGGAGGCAGCATAAGGAAGGTTTGTGGATGGTGGAATAATGTGAAGATGAAAGTGGAAAAGAAAAAAGAGGGCATTTGAAGAATGACTGCAGAATAAGATGTAGAGAAGTTTGAAACATATAGAGAGAAAAATGGGAAAGTAAAACTTAAGGTAGCAGAGGTAAAAAGGAGGGTTGACTGGAGGTGGGGCCAGGGATTGGGTCATTTGTATGAAGAGAATAAGAAGTTTTGGAAATAAATAAAGAGTAAGGAGGGGTGAGAGATGAAAATGGAAGGTTGTTGAAAGGAGTTGAGAAAGGAAAGGACGGCCAAATATTTTGAAAGGTTGCTGAATGTTGAAGATAATAGGGAGGCATATATAATTGCTGTTGCATGTGTTGAGGTGCCAGTGATGGGTGGTGAGAATAAGAAAGATTACAAGAGAGGAAGTGAAGAGAGCACTAGATGAAACGAGAGCAAGAAAAGCACCTGGTATGGATGGCGTGAGGGCTGAGATGTTAAAGGAAGGGGTATGACTACTTGAATGGATGGTGAAATTATTTAATATATGTTTTATATTGTTAATTGTACCACTGGACTGGATATATATGTGTATTGTTCCGCTATACAAAGAAAATGGAGATGTACATGAGTGTTGTAATTCAAGGGGAATTAGTTTGTTGAGTGTGGTTGGAAAGTGTAAGGTAGAGTGTTATATAATGATTAAGGATAAAACAGAGGAGGCAATCTTAGAAGTACAGGGTAGCTTTAGGAGAGGTAGGGGTGTATGAACAAGATTTTTACAGTTAGGCAGATATGCAAGAAATATCTAGCAAAATGCAAGGAGGTGTATGTTGCATTTATGGATCTGGAGAAAGCTTATAATAGAGCTGATAGGGAGGCGATGTGGAATGTGGAATGTGAGAAGGTTATATGGAATTGGTGGAAGGTTGTTGCAAGCAGTGAAGAGTTATTGCTACATAGGCAGTAAAGCATGTATTAGGATAAGAAATGAAGTGAGTGAGTGGTTTCCAGTGAGAGTGGGGCTGAGACAGGGATAAGTGTTGCCAAGGTTGTTTAGTTTGTTTGTTCATGGAGTTGTGCGAGAGGTAAATACTTGAGTGCTTGGTCGAGGGTTAAAACTGATAGACGAGAGTGGGAGGTAAATCAGTTATTGTTTGCGGATGATACTGTACTTGTTGCGTACTCAGAAGAGAAGTTGGGTCGATTAGTGACAGAGTTTGGATGGGTGTGTGAGAGAAGGAAGTTGAGAATTAATGTTGGTAAGAGTAAGGTTGTGAGATGCACGAGAAGGGAGGGTGGTGCTAGGTTGAATGTCATGTTGAATGGAGAGTTACTTGAGGAAGTAGATCAGTTTAAGTACTTGGGGTCTGTTATTGCTGCAAATGGTGGGGTGGAAGCAGATGTACGTTAAGAGAGTAAATGAAGTATGTAGAGTCCTGGGGTAGTGCAGGGTGTGGTAAAGAATAGAAAGTTAGGAATGAATGTATAGAGAGTTCCGTATGAGAAAGTGATTGTACCAACTGTCATTTATGGATCAGAGTTGTGGGGAATGAAAGTGATGGAGGGACATAAACTGAATGTGATCGAGATGAACTTCCTGAGGAGTGTGGCTGGTGTATCTCCATTAGACAGGGTTAGGAACAAAGTATTGAGGGTTATATAAGGTTAAGAATGAAGGAGTGAGGGTGAGAACAGGTGTAAGAAATTATTTATCAGCTAGAGTGATATGAATGTGTTGGTGTGGTTTGGCTAAGAAGAGAGAATGGAAAATGGCTTTCTGCTGAAGGTGATGAATGCAAGAGTTGATGGAGAAGCACAAGAGGAAGGCCAAGATTTGGGTGGATGGATGGAGTGAAGAACGCTCTGGGTGATAGGAGGATGACTGTGAAAGAGGCAAAAGAGCATACTAGAAAGAAGAATGAATGGCGAGCGAAATAAGAATATTATTATTTCATATTATTACTAGGTAAGCTACAACCCTACTTGGAAAAGCAGAATGCTATCAGCCCAAAGGCTCCAACAAGGAAAAATAGCCATTGAGAAAAAGAAACAAGGAAGTGAATAAACCACAAGTGATGAACAATTAAAATGAAATATTTCAAGAATAACAATAATAAAATACATTTTATATGTATAAGATATAAAAAGACTTCATAAAATAAGAAAAAATAAGATAGAAGGGTGTGCCCGAGTGTACTCTCAAGCAAGAGAACTCTATCCCCAAGACAGTGGAAGACCAAGGTACAGAGGCTATGGCCTGAAGAGTCTCTTCTACCCTTACCAAGTCGAAAGTGCCATCTGAACAATTACAGCGCAGTAATTAACCCTTGAGTGAAGAGGAATTGTTTGGCAATCTTAGTGTTGTCAGGTGGATGAGGATGGTGGAGAATGTGTAAAGAACAGCCCTGACTATTCCGTGCGTGTGTAGACAAAGGAAAAATGAGCCGTAACTCCAGAGAGGGATCCAATGTAGTATTGTCTGGCCAAAAGAGCCGATAACTCTCTAGTGGTAGTATTTCAACGGGTGGGTGACTTTAACATTGCTCGCACATACTTGAACTGTACAAGTAAACAGGATGGGCAATTTCCTTTACAACCTCTGTAAATAGCAAGGATGGTACAACATAAATAGCAAGGATGGTACACCAAGAACTGCAAAAAGAGCGGATACACTTGCATGTCATGGAATAGCCATGAGTCTATGCAGGCTCTCGCCATACCATACCTTTCACTTATCCATGTTTCATTTATTCATTCTAAAAATTGAAAATATACAATAAAAACCTGTAAAAATCTCTCAAAAATCAATTTTTCTTTAGCATAATTGCTACACTTGGAAAAATTTCTTAAAATCCTATTTTCTATTGGAACCTGGGCTGAAACACGTTTAGATTCTCTTATGGTAACTATCGAAACATACCCAAGTGGAATGATATAGTTAAAGACCTCTATTCACACTCTTGAGAAATGTTCCTTCTTTGGAAGAACGATGGGAGCCAGAGCGAATGTCCCCTTGCTCTACAGATGATACAAGCGAGGTCGCAGTTCTAACTTGCCTTTCATCAATGTCGTCTTAACGAAAATGAGCTATGAGCCAATGCAATGTCTAGAAAATTGGCCACCCATAAGTTTCCCGTTATTGGAAATATATTATTTCACTAAACCCTAAGTCAAACAAACTATCCCAAACAGTAGGAGAAGCAGTCACTGAATAATCCATAGCAAGAATGTAGGGCGATCCTTATAGCGCTATCCTAAATTTTATAAAAGACGAAGATACCCAGAATAAAGTGACAATGTGGAATTTCAATAAGGTGCCGTATCTCACAGAGTGGCGTACATTATGCTATCAAAAAATTTGCTGGTAACTAGGCATTCAGCTGCAATGGCCTCGTCACTGAGACTTTCAAATTCTGCTACCCTATAATTTATATACTATTAGCTGTTTTATTCACTGACTGTATAATTGACCACTATTTCCCCAAATCCCTTCTATTCATCCACTTAATACCTCACATTAAAAACAAACTAAAGGAAGCGAGTGATCCCGGAAACCATCCCATTGCCCATCATGACAATATCATCAAAGATATTTGAATCTCTTTTATCCGGCGTCTTGAATTTCTATGTATCCTCGGCCTCCAAAGTTTACTTATGCTTTGTAGACTTGCGGAAGGCATTCAACAGAGTAAACTCTATATCTCATCGGTATCTTACACTGCTGGTTCTCAACACAACAGTTCTGTGTCAAATGGAGCAATGTCCTTACCAAACATTCGGTTCATCAAACGGTCTCAGGCAATGAGGAATCCTTTTACAATATTTATTGACTGTATACACAGATAAATTGAATATCAGACTAGATTCAGTCCCTACTGGTTGTACAGGTAATGGCTTTACCATAAATAACCTGTGCTATACTGGCAATATGGTCCTTATCTCACCCTCCGCCCAAGGATTACAGCATCTTATCAACACCTGCAGCACATAAGCTAATAAGCATGTCATAATCTATAAAAAATCGAAGACAGTGCATGTCTGTCCTTCCTAGAGTGCTTCTATTCTTCGAAAACCCACATATTTTCCTCCAAAATCACCAGCTCACGTTTGTCAATGATTTTTGTTACATACACTATTAAAAATTTGTATTAAAAAACGGTAAATGTCTGGCAACAATTATTCCAGAATTTTTACCGTTTTAAAAAGGGATACATTAACGTAAAGGAGTGATAATACGGTCATCAACCCGTAAAAGATTAAAACAAATCATGGTAAAATCACGGTCTCCCGTATTTTACTGAAATACGGCTGAGAACAGTATATTTTTACGGAGAATTTCCGATTAAAATTACGTTTTTTTCTAACAGTGTAGGTTACATCATTGCAAAAGACTTAGAGGACACATCTGACATAGAAAACAGACGATGTAAATTGTGCTGTCTAGGGAACATAGTAACGAAAAGATTTGTATTCTACTCCCAAAGTACCGAAAAACCCGTTATAAATTTATTGTTATAATATTTACGGCTGCTCATTATGGGCAAACAATTCACGTAAATCGATGACACTTATCACAATAATTCATAATGACATCCTCAGACACCTCACTAATACCTCGAGGCACCATTCAGTTTCATCGATGTTTATTTAAAATAGATTGGATAATCTGAAAACCATCATTCGACAATCGATAGTAAGTCTCTCCACCCCATACGATCTGGTGAAAATCCCCTAATTCGAAATGTGCTTGCAAGTGCAGCCAGAATAAAATCCAATTGTGGGAAACTTGGAGTAGGGAAGCGTCAGTGCAATGAATTGTATTTGTGGATCTCTGTGGTTGTGGCTATGCAATACCTTTAACACCTATGTAACTACATTTAATCTTCAGTGATGCTATGATAAATTTATTATATTTTACCATTTTATGTTTAAAACTCCACGTATTTCCTTTACACCAAATGTTATACTATTAGATTTCTTTATCATTATTATGGCAATGGTTACATACATAATAATCATCGTCGTCACTATTTTCTTATTATTCTGCACTGTTAATATGTTTATTATCACCATTATTATAAGTATAATCTTTATTTTTATTGTATTACCGGTATTATCATTGACCCTACTGAGATTACTACCACTATTACCAGTATAGCATAATTATAGCTGACCATCTACAGCATCTGTTTATAGTCAATCTATTACGGCCTTTTGCTGATGTCACAAGTGTAACTATATATCGAAAACGTATTGCTGCTACCACATATTTTGTATTTTGTGAGTCTTAAATTTTATTATCTGCATCTACCCGTTATCGTATTGTTTAGATATATGTTTGGTATTATCTTTTACTATGTGTATTTCACACGCTCTTGACCATGAAATTCTGTGTTCAGCATGTCAATGACGTACTGTAATTAATGGGGCTATTGGATTTCTTAACTTTACTGTTAGTCATAAGTTTAACAACGCTGTACGCCTATTGTAATTCTGTATATGGCTTTCAGATAAAATTATTATTATTATTATTATTATTATTATTATTATTATTATTATTATTATTATTATTATTATAATATAGGGTTCTATACAAGTAACTTACTCAACTCGGATGTCGTCTGGAATAATAATATATCCTTGGGAAAAAAAAAAATCTATTTGCATTGTGTTAACAACTGATGATAATTGAACTTACTACTAGAAAATAATATACATTAGTCTTTTCAGATTTGCACATTTAGCAATAAAAAGACTTTCTGGCTTATAATAATGACATGTTTACAAACTGCTGTAGCCCAACTATTGAAAAGCCCCCCCCCAAAAAAAAAAAAAATAAGCAGCATAAAACAGATGGATTATAATCACATCATTAAGATATCCCCTAACTTTCATACTTTCATTTGATTCAGCTTAGGTTAAACAAATAATGTGAAAGTCCACTTCCTTTTCTTACTAAGCAGGAGATAAAACTTCAAACCACAAAGCATAGTTCCATTTGACAGCCAATAGCTGATTCATATATACAGACATACAACATTAGAAACACGGGTTACCTTCACTCCATTAATTTCACGAGAGAGAGAGAGAGAGAGAGAGAGAGAGAGAGAGAGAGAGAGAGAGAGAGAGAGAGAGAGAGAGATGATTCGGCGCCTAGGTGGTAAAATTTTACTTGCGCCATTTTGTTCGTTGCATCAGCAGAAGTAAAAAAAAAATATATATATATAATAGCCTTTTGCAGGCTGGTAGATTTAAGGTATATCTTTTGTTAAAAAAAATTAAAATACACTTTCATTCGGTAATGTTTTCCAATTTTCCTTTTTTTTTCAGGAAACAGTAGGCTACTTCACAGGCATAAGGGACATGTGGAAAATTAAATTGTGCACTGGTTTATTTCAATGCATTTTTTCTGCATGTCATAGGTTTGGCCAGAATGAAATTGGGAGTTTAAGGCATGTTTTCATTATAATTGAAAAAACAACGCTTTGGAGACCCATTTCGACCAATAACTCTAAGACAATCAATTTCCTGATAAATTCCATGGAAGTGAGAAGGTTAGGTTATAATTCATGTTTGAAATGCTACTCTTTTTTATGTTCCTATTTTATACATTGACGTCTGGCAGGCTAAGAACAAAAATATATATATTCACAAAAATACAAATCTTACCATCTTCTTCTTCTTCTTTGTCTGCATCTTTTCCCACTTCTATGTGGGGTCGATGTTTCTGGCCAGCTTTCTCCATCTACCTCTGTCCCACACTTCATCACCAGTTAATCCCTTTGATCGAAGGTCATCCTTGATACAGTCCATCCACCTTCACTTTGATCTACCTCTCCTTCTCCTTCCCTGAACCTGCATTTCCATCAGTCTCCTCCCAGTCATCACAGTAAACTGAACAGACCGAGGCCCGCTTGGTTTTCAACTAGTTACGGATCAAAATTGCCGATTTCCCTTACCCACATTCATCTATCGACTTAAATCGTACCATCATTATTCCAAAATGAAAGATCCTTGTTTTCAATTACCCTCGGAATTATTGCAGCATCTATACAATGAAAAAAGCACCTGACTGT
>NC_090740.1:34118838-34168838 GCF_036898095.1 Palaemon carinicauda
TTATTTATTTCCTTATTTCCTTTCCTCACTAGGCTATTTTTCCCTGTTGGAGCCCCTGGGCTTATAGCATCTTGCTTTTCCAACTAGGGTTGTAGCTTGGATAGTAATAATAATAATAATAATAATAATAATACAACTCCCTAAATGCCTAGTTTATTGGCTACCATACTCACGCAGCCAGAAATGTCCATTAGGGGAGGGCATCTAGTTGTAAACGAATTCCCCCACTGATGCCACATCTCCGTACATCACCGGCCTGCTCTCCAACTCCTTCCTTACTCTCTGTCTCTATCTTATTCTCTTTCCACAATTTATAAGCAGTTCCCTCTGTTTATCCCTTATAATACTCCCTAGCTCATATACTCATATTTCTGTTTTTTATAAGTAATATTATCCTAATCCCTTTTCATTCATTATCATCCTACACCTTCTACTCCTCATCATCCACCTTCCTTATCTCTTCACCCTTCTTCGTGCAACTTAAGAAAATCAACCCCGTGGGTCACTTTTTCCTTTCTTTTTATTTAGTATTTTATCACTTCAAATCAACCAACTCCTCCTTCACCCCTACTTCCCTTAACCTTGTGTTCATCCTGACAACGTTCACTTGAGAGTACACCAACACCATCCCCCACCCGCCCTTACAGAACATCAAACACTACACTATCTTCATGAAAAACCACTTCCTTCAATTCACTACCCATTTCCCTTACATTTTACCACTCCTTTGCCCAAAGAATACTGCTTCCCAGAGCTAACACGTCCTTATGCAATAAGATCTCATTCCTACGGTCATCAAAATCAATGTCCCCTTCTATTTATAGTTCCTTACATAATTACTTTTTTTTTTTGTTAATCCCGAGAGTGTATGTCACAGTGAATGTTATTCATCAAGAGATTGTGCTTGCCACAGTGTATGTTATTCATTGAGAGATTGTACCTGCCACAGCGCATATGTGTAACAGCAACATCTGGCGCGAGAAGGTCCTTACTAATGGTTATGTTTAGGTTGACAGGAAACCTTTACACAGAAAACACACTTTGAATTTTACCCCATTGAAGGTGTGGAACATAACTTTGAATAATTTCAGATACCATTTGGGAAATATACCAATTTACATATAAACAGAGAGACAGAAATAAAGACAGAGGGACAGAGGGGTAGGAGGTGTTGTGGGGTTGGAGAAAACAGGGAAGCCAGTGATATGTGGTGATGTGGCATCGGTGGAGGAACCCGTTTAAAACCAGGTGCCCTACTCAATCAGCTTTTATCGCTGCGTTGAGTATAGCTATTTCAATAAATTAAGATTTTCTATCTATGGGTGACATGCATAAGATGTTCTGATACAAACTGTTCTGGATCAGCTATTTTACTCATATGTGAAAACATAGGCAGACAATAAATATTTCTTGGATAGTCTAAGCCCCTAAAACTTAGCCGGGTTTGGAAGTTAGACTCTCATTTGATTATGCCTTGAGTGGATAGTTATATGAAAATAGATGCTAAATCATTTTGCAATTAAAGATCTCGCATATTCCCTAAAGCTGAATACATGCCCAAAAATGGATAAAAGAGGTTAAAGGAAAACCCTATGAAACAGATAATTCTTCCAAATTTTATGCAATATTTCAGCATATTACGAACACATAAGCAGACCATTGTTCAGGTTGAAAATATTATTTGAATGAAATATAGGAAGTCAAGGAAAAGCCTGTTCTTAGGTATGTCAACATCCAGCTTGGAAAATAGCGTCACTTTCTTAAATCTGGTGATGAAGAGTTAGGCAATATCAAAAGGATTTAAAGAACTTCAAGAAATATCCCAGGAAAACATTCAATGGCAAAAGGTCGAATCAGGATGATAGTTTCTTTTTATTTTGAAATCATATTTCATCTTCCTTTTCTATTTCCCTTCTCTTATTGTTTCCATTTTCCATCATCTTTTTTTACTACCTATTTTTGTTTAAATATTTCATTTATTCATTTTCTTTTCGAATCATGAGCTAATAACTTTATATTTACGTTTTGTGAAAATTTTTCATTATGAATTCTTGGGCTCCGATCAGATTTCCTTTACTAAGAAAGAGTATAAATCCTTTCCATTCGCAATTTGCATGTTTCTTAAAACAAAGTATGAAAATCAATTCTTAATTTTTTGCCATTGTAAGTGATTTATGTTCAATTAACGAGTAATCACTGTTAAGTATCTAATCCTATTTAAAAACCTTAGAGCACCTGCTTATTAACGATTTTTTATTGGTAGCTTCCCAAATTAACGACTTCTTATTGGCAGTATCCTATGTTTAACTGTTTTTAACGAGCAGATTTTACATTGATTACAGTAACCACTGTTAATGAAAAACACATTGATTTTTCTGCAAATTACTTTACGGAGGAGACGGAAATAAACGTATAATCTTCATAAGTGAGATGGAAAAAATATTTCACGGAAATATTTTTCAATATATTACTCTATCAGAATCAAGCATTATTTTCAAAACCCGCATTGCACCTGCTACTTAATTATTAGTGTGAATAACTAAAATTCCACGCATACAACAATAGCCTACAGGTGGACAGAGGGTGTGAAAGACATACAGGAAGAAATAAGTCAGATGAGAAGCCTGAAAATATATGTTAGTTGGAGATGAATTGCGTGAATGTGGCTCGACTGGCTGCTGATAAACATTTTGTGTCGATGTAAAGTAAGAGGCAAATAATTTTGTGGAAGCTTTTCTGCACTACTAACCTGTTAGGGAGTCAATTTGGCAGTGATTTTCGTGTTATTTTTAACTAGAACCGTCTCATTTAGGAGTATGGACGTTGTTGTAAGCATGTATGTATGTACATACTGATAAAAGTTATATAAAAACTACGCTGGGTACGTGGTCATAGCCCTGAGAATCAAAATTTAATCCCATCACAGCAATGGGACTGAGCACTTCGTTGGAAAGTAATGTGGGACCATAACAAGGAAACAACACTGGCGAACCCCCAGCAATCGACAAGGAACAAAACAGCTTCAAGAGGATAATTCGGAATTGAGACCATCGCGATTTTATACATTCATATTTGGAGTAGCATGTAAAAGTCTACCACCATGAGCTGCATTTGGGATTTTTATAAAGGCCCTGGAGGAGTGACTTTTTCTTTTGGATTGAGAGTAGAGTAGGTCTTGTGATCATGTGGAACCCAGAGGAAAAATGCTTTAGCTTACCAAAATTTATCGGTTAAAACTTTTTATTTTATAAATTTTCACAATTATTCGGAATCTATATTCAAATTTATATTGAGTTCCACTTTATATTGACGTTTATTTCCAAACGTAGCCCTGAAAAAAGCCAGAAGTCCATTGTTGATACTAAAATTGGCAAAGAAATTTATTGGACAAAATACGGGATTTTCGTTTTTATCTCCGGACTTTTAACCTTGTAGATTAATGCTGTCTTGGGATGACGGAAGCCATATGTTCATCTGTATGTAGACAGTTACATACGTCGAAGATCGTTCCTAAGAAAAGACTTTGGAAATGGAAGGGAATGCAATTCATTGCCCTCAGCAATACTACAACTGTTGAGGAACGATGATGCCCAAAAGGGATCCAGAAATTTTTTATACACCGTAGTTTATAAGTATAGATATTCGAAAGAGATGGGAAAACCTCTCCAATTCAGGCTGCTAAAACCCATAGTTATGGCCCTAATATTCCAACATTGAACTCATTATAGCAGTAAGACCATGCACTTCGGAAAGTAAAGTAGGACCATAACAAGGCAACTACACTGTGAAAAAAAAAAAATGAAGTGTATTTCTATGGTTCAATGAAGCCCTGAAGAAAGCCTTAATAAGTCAATGGGTAAAACTACAGTTAGCAGGATAAATTAAAAGGAACAACATAAAGATTCTCGATTTTACCTTAGGGATGTCTTGAGATGACAGAAGCCACATTTTCATCGATATATATTACCAATTATATGCATAAAGACCGTGCTTATAAAAAGCTTTTGTAAGCGGAAATGCATGGAAATAATTTCCCTCAGCAAGACTAACTCTGTTGACGAGGGACAACATCCCAAAGGGACACAGAAACTGATTATCTAGACAAGCTTATATGTATAGATACTTGGGAGAGGGTGGAAAAGACGCAATTTAGGCTACGTTGGCACCTGGTCATGGCAGTTAGTATTCAACTTTGAACTCAACACAGTAGTGGGACCATACATTCCGTGAGAAACTACAAGGCAACACCGGCCAAAAATTAGCAAACAATCGGGGAACAAAGGTGCTACAAGAGGATATTTGAATTGAGGACCATACCAGTTTCCAATACTTCATATTCAGAGTAAGAAGGAAAAGCCTGTCAGAGTGAGCTCTGTTGAACTTTTGATGAAGGCCCAAGAGGATTGACTTCGTATGAAGAGGTTGGTGCAGTGGGTGCAGGTGTTAGGATCTTGTGAAATCCTGTGGAAAATTGTTTTCGTTTATCAAAACTCGTTTGCGAAAATATTTTTTTTTTAATTTCCAAAAAAATATTCTTCTTCACAATACTCAAGATTTTGTTTATCTAACCTTTCATATAGCCATAAAAAAGCCATAAGTTAATGGCTGAAACAACAGTTGACAGAATAAATTAAAAGGGACAGCATGGAAGTTATTTCCGTTTTTACCTTTGGAGTTTTTACCTTGAAGATTAAATGTTGTCTTGAGGTGAGGGAGGCCACATGTTCATCTGTATATATTGAGTTATATACGTCTAAACCGTGCCCAGGAAAAGCTTTTGGAAGTGGGAGGGGATGGGAATCACTGCCTTTGGCAAGACTAACTGCCGACGGGAGATCCAAAAACTGGTTATCCAATGTAGTTAAAGTACAAATATTCGAAAGAGGAGAGAAGAGCATCTCTATTTAGGCTACATGGGCACCAGGTCATAGCCCTGCGGATCCAACTTTGAACTCGCGCAGCAGTGGGACTATGCATTTCGTTGGAAAGTAAAGTGGAACCATAACAAGACAATAGCACTTGTGAAAAAAAACCTAACAACGGGGAACAAAACTGCTCTAAGAGGATAAATGGAATCGAATTCAATCATGTATACGTTTGTGTATATGTATATGTATATATATATATATATATATATATATATATATTATATATATATATATATATATATATATATATATATATATATATATATATATATATATATATATATATATATATATATATATATATAAACATATAAATATATTATATATATATATATATATATATATATATATATATATATATATATAAATATATATATATATATATATATATATATATATATATATATATATATATATGTGTGTGTGTGTGTGTGTATAAATATATGTATGTATATATACATTTATATATAGCTTTATATTTATAGATACATAAACACACACAAATATATCGACATCTTCAAACATTTATAGGTTGCTTCAGATTTACAGATAATTACAGTAATTATAATAAACTGCAGATATGTAAAAACCTTCATTACAATATGCAGATTTCATAGGAACTATTTTTTCAAGCTGTTAGTACCAAAGTTCATTACATGTTGGAGAATTTCTTCAAATCTTTGACTTTCATTATTGTATTCTGAGAATAAGGAAGGGAAACCAGTAGCTACATATTTGTAATCTCTAAATAGAAATCCAACACATTGCTCAGTTGTTTCACACATGCAGTTCTCCCTGCCACAATCTCTTTTCGGCATAATATAGAGAAACCTAAATATACAAATCCTAAATTTCTAAATTGGCTACTGACGTACTTGCATGCTAACTTGTTACCATGAAACAAAAAACGATAGAACGTATTATTAGTTGTGCTTAAAATAGAAAGAATATCAATCTTGCACAGGACTTTTAGAATTTCTACGTATTCTGACATTTACTTACAAGTAATATTAACTTTTCATGTAAAGAAATCAAATTATTGCAATCTATTCATTACTTAATAAATAGTCTTAATCTAATAAATATTAAGACTTGCTGTACAGCGGTATTGAATATAGAAATCCACTTTTGGTGGTATTTGTGGACTATGAAAAAGCCTTTGATAGTATCCATCGGCCAATTTTGTGGAGAGTCCTACATTATTACGGAATTCCTTTTAAATGTGTGAATTTGGTTAAGTCTGTTCATAAGCATAGCAACTGCAAATTTAATGTTAATGGAGTCCTATCAAATGAATTTCCAGTGAACAGTGTATGTGTTGTCACCTATGTTATTTATCCACCTCATGGATTTTGTAATGCATAGAACCCTTGGGGATGGCAAAGAAGAATTGGACTGGATTGGTAACAGGAGATTAGTGGACCTAGAGTATGCTGATGACGTTATCCTTATTAGCAAAACGCCACAGGACTTGCAAAGCTTCCTTATCAAAATGCATGAAATATCTCATGAGTTTGGGCTCAAGATAAATAGATGAAAGACGGAGGTGATGAGAACGGAATATGCAATGGAAGATGAAATATAATTGTAAGGCGAAAGGATTAATGAGGTGGAATCATTTAAATATTTCGGAATTATAATATCTAATACATGGTCTTTAGAATTGAAGTTTAATGAAAGATTCGAAAAAAAATCAGGCAATGGCTACGTTAAGTTAAATTTGGAAATTAAATCCCCTGAAATTACATACTAAAATCAGATTATATCACAAATTTAATGAGATTGGTGTTACTGTATGGGTACGAGTCGTGGTATTACAATGAAACAATATCCAATAGATTTTGTATATTTGAGAACAAAGCCCTCAGAAGTATATTGGGTGTTAGGTGGCAGGACAGGATTAGAAATGAAACAATGAGAGAGATTACTCGAGTGCCATATGTGGATGAGATCGTGGTGAGGAGTAGATGGAGATGGTTTAGGCATACTCTTCGCACTCCCCAAGAGAGATTAGTTCACCAAACATTCAACTGGTTCCACAAGGCACTAGAAGAGTTGGAAGACCAGTCCTACATGGCTGAGGACTATGAAGCGTGATGTCGGAGATGATGAATGGAGAAGTATTGATTTAGGAGCTCAAGATAGAGACGACTGGCGAAATCTAATCGAGGGCCTTTGCGTCAATAGGTGTAGGAGATGGTGATGATGATGAATAGATATATAGTTTTTTAAAAACGTTAGAGATTTTTTTCTAAAACTTGTTATCGAAATAATAATAATAATAATAATAATAATAATAATAATAATAATAATAATAATAATAATATCCAACAGAGCTGATAAAAAGTAGCCTTCTAACGATACATATTTATTATCATTCATTACATATATTTCAATATAAATCAGAAAACGAAATTCAAACTAAATATTTTTTATCATGAAAAACAACAATCTGCCCTTTGAAGTTTTGAAAAATTCTGAATTTTTTGTATATATTTTTCCTCTTTGTATTAAATCTTTGCCTAAATATTCTTCTGTTACAATTGAAAATAAAGGAAATGTAAATAAATTAGCAAAACTATTCATTTTCTTTAATAATTCTTCAAAGCTTTATTTATTTAAAAAGTAATCCAAGAAATAGAGAGATAACTTACAAATATTAGTTATTTGGAAGTTTAGATCAAGAAAAAAATCTACGAAATTCATACTACAAAAGTGTCGAAAAAAAAAGACAATTCGGCAGGGACTATTTTCCTCTCCAGCACCTCACAACTCTATATTAAGTATTAATTCGGAAATCTAAAGTTCAAGCGCTCCCGAAATCGGGTGTTATACAGAAATAAGAAACAAAACAAAAAATTGCTGCAAGTCTACAAAATATAAGGACCGAATCACAGTTAAATATATTTACACCTGGTACCAGAAAACTAAATGGTATTCACGAATTTGCAAAAGTTCTTGTTAGGCGATTCATTAAATCATGCATAAAGTGGCGGACACAAAAATAGACATACATAAATGGATATGTACATATTTATACATAACTCAATTACACAAAAATAATCTCTTAGCGTCAGAATTCATTTGCAAAAGGAAGATGCAACCACAAAACCATGTAAACAGACTCACGTATGCTTGTACTGAAAGTGGTGACCTATTAAAGCCAACAAATACATCACAAACGCACGAACACACATTTATACGCACATAAACACACACACCCACGCATCTAAATGTCTCGATGAACGTTCCACTCTCTTGACCTCTGCGGTCACAATAATTAAAGCCAATAAATTTAAGCTAATAAACCGTGTATCACTAGAGAGATCTTGTGTAAAAATCACTCCTAAATCAACTAGTGAGTAAAATTATTTTGATGTTAAATTTATGGCCACAATCCTAATCGAGGTTCGCAAGATGTGGTCAATGGACGTATAAATATTCGGTGTAAGTGTCGTTCAAAATTCAAGGGAATGTTCAAATGAACATTTATTATAATCAGTTTTATGGCCTGCATTGTTATATCACTATCACTGCTTCAAGTGTCTTGGACACTTAAGAAATTCGTCGTGCTGTTGATTTTCTACATTTTTTTTTTATCCATGTTAGTTATGCCTTGCTTATTATGTTTGTATATTGTATGATTTAGCGTCAAAGCTGTGTCAAAGGGAAAGTGCACAATCAAAGATTTATTGAAATCAATGAACAGCTACTTATAATTCAATGAGATTTTTTCTCTCTCTTAGTTAACTTTCAAGTCTCGAAAATATTCCTAATTGATTTACGTATTTTTTGTGAGAAAACCATTTGATCTCTCTCTCTCTCTCTCTCTCTCTCTCTCTCTCTCTCTCTCTCTCTCTCTCTCTCTCAATATTTATTCAGACTTGCCGTGCATGTGTTCATAAATAGATAGGAGTTTCTTTGTAAACGTTCACTCTGAAAAAAAAAAATCTGCCTGAAAACTCTCAAGATATTACGACCAATTAACGAATAAATCGCCTACTATAAGATCACTTAATAATCCATTACATAACTGGTCCAATCAGGAGTAAAAACGCGTTTGCGTAAGAAACATTTAACGAGGCAGTAACGTTTAAAGGCAATAACGAGCAAACTCCAAAATCTAACTTGCCTTAAATAAGAAGGCAAAGAAGCCTCACCCTCAGTCATCCTTTTAGCGGCGCCATATTAAGTGTGAGTCTAAGTATGGCCGTCACACTTCTTTGATCACTTTCACCATCGCGCGCACAAAACCTCTTGTCTACATACGCGCGTGCACCTTTGAACACATAAACGCACACAGACAGACCTGGAGCATTCTCGTCGTCTCCGTTAACTCCTTTTATCAGAAACGATCTCTACGAGTGTCTTTCATTTAAAAGTTCACATTGGGATTACCTGATTCCCTTTCACAAATTCTCTCTCTCTCTCTCTCTCTCTCTCTCTCTCTCTCTCTCTCTCTCTCTCTCTCTCTCTCTCTCTCTCTCTGTTCATGTCAAGGGAATTGAACAAATAATCCATATAATGTAAAATAGATTACACACACACACACACACACACACACACATATATATATATATATATATATATATATATATATATATATATATATATATATACATATATATATATACACACACACACACACATATATATATATATATATATATATATATATATATATATATATGTGTGTGTGTGTGTGTGTGTGTGTATGTGTGCGTGCGTGTGTAAGGTGAAGACTGAGTCATTATAAGCCTCTATAACCGAAGCAGCAAATTAATGACCAAGTAGTTAACGAATGCAATGGTCACAAGCCGGGTTAGAAGGGCATTGGACTCGCAACCCCATCCCGAATAGTATAAAACCGCAAGGCTAAGCCTTTCTTGTACCTCCATTCCTAACCCAAAAGAAAATTACAGCAATAGCTTATTATGTTTGTGTGATCACACAGACATTAAGCCTTTTTGTGCATATATCATAGAGGAGAAATGTTTTCTATATCAGGCAGGCAGCAGGACTTCATATGTATCTACTACCTCGAATCATTTGCTTGTTTCTTAGGATTTTTATATAAATTTATCTTTATGGTTCGACTTGAAGGTTTCTTACAAATTTATAGTGTTAACAGGGACGTTTCAAACTGACATCTTGATCAGGTAGGTAAGCAAAACAATGACAGTCAAAATATAAGTTATATTTGACTGAAGGTCACTTCTATTAGGCATGGTGTGTCTATCAAGTAGTAGACTGGAACGAAAACTTTGCCCTCTTCTTTGATTTTGCTATCATAACTTTCTTATTCATACTGTACATCTCTTCGAAATATCGCTCTTGTAGATTTTAAGAGTTCCTGGAATGTTATGGCAATTTCATTCATTCATTCTTTTTTTTTTTTTTTTTTTTTTTAATTAAAGAACTCCATTCAAACGTTCTTTAAAAACGGAGTTTCCATTTCCACCTTTTGTACATTTCCAGATGGCTTGGAAATCGAAAATAGGAGATATAATCCTTTTCAGTATATATATATATATATATATATATATATATATATATATATATATATATATATATATATATATATATATATATATATATATATATATGAGAGAGAGTGGTATAAGAAATACTTAACATTAAACAACATCCAATGATATATCCACCCTTCAACTGATGAATTAAGGATACTCCACACCTCCATTAATCGCCTGTTACATCCACAAAAAGGGGCCCATCAGCATCCCGATAAATCCTCCGACAAAATCTGCGTATATTTAAATACACTCTTGCCCTTCTCTCTAATACGTCTTACACAGCATCTATTAAAGCCTTTCTAGGTCTTACTATCCTGCAAGCTCATGTCATCTCTAAACTATAGACGATTTTCAATAACGTATTTTCATCCGTATTCTTCATATGGCCATACTACATTAAAATACATACTTTATTATATGTGATGAAAGTTTTAAAATTTCTACATTATCTCCACGTCTACCCTATCAATTCTTATACAGATCACCTCAACAGGTACAACCTTTTTTCTTTCATTCGGATTCAACATTCACACTTCTTTCAAAAATTTAGTTGGTTCAACAATCTTCCCCTGTATTCCTACATTGGTTTCTGGAGAGATCTCAATTATCTTACCAATATTCTACTGTATACATCCTCCTACGTTTCTTGCTGACCCTATCCTGCGACGCGTTTCTTCTCCCATCCTCCCATTAAATTATCCACTTCCATGCAGCTTTCATCATGCACAATACCACTTATTACTCTATCTTCCTATTTTGCACTGACCATCATCACTTTTGCTTACAGTTACTCTCAATTTTCATCTCTTACGAAAAATTCCAACTTTTTAACTCTAGACGGCAAACACTCTTCACTCTCCAACCAGCACAGTATCATTGGCTGAGACCAATCATTCCACAATGCAATCATACTTTATTTCCCTAATTCAAGTCCTTACACCTATATCTACTGTCTTCTCTGACCTCAATATATATATATATATATATATATATATATATATATATATATATATATATATATATTATAGTATAGTGAAAAAATAAATGGCTATAGTTAAGTGAATGAATCACTAAGAGGTCTCAGACGTATGGAAATCGAATCTAGAAAGAGTTAAATTGATATTGTGGAAGATATATTAGAATGGAAGGGCCTGGATATCTAAGAAGAGTAAGAGGGTATGCATTTCAAAAGAACCTCCTGCAACAAAAGCTTTGTATATTTTACTGCACAGCTTGTTTATCCATGATTAGAGATGAAAGGATGAATGTTGGTATTGACTGTTGTATTATATTTATTTTTCTTTGGAGCCCCCCATTTTTAGACAAACGGCTGTGTTGAAAACAATGTTCCCACATTTAGATGGTTTGTGGTTCGATCCAAATACTCGTCGACCTCACCGTAAAGGAAAACCAGCATCCACAAGAAGTCAAATAGAGTTCATGGAGATAGCAACTTTTCCTCTTCTAATACTTTATTCCGCCAAAAAGGAAAGATAAAAGTGCTTTATGAATTTAGATTCAAACTTAATCGGGCCCCTTCTAAAATATACACGCACACATACACACAAACACGCACATTTAATATATATATATATATATATATATATATATATATATATATATATATATATATATATATATATATATATACATATATATATGTATTTATATATACATATATGTATTTATATATACATATATGTATTTATATATACATATATATTTATACATTTATATAAAGGTGTGTGTATAGGTAAACATAAGATAAACAAAAGTAAAAGAGCCTAAAAATATGAAAACATTATTATAAACAAATAAACCGACAGAGGAGGAGGAGGAGGAGGAGAGAGAGAGAGAGAGAGAGAGAGAGAGAGAGAGAGAGAGAGAGAGAGAGAGAGAGAGAGAGAGAGAGAGAGAGTATCTGTGTTACTCCTGACACACGCTCTTCAGAGACATATGAGCAACCAGCTGAAACCCCTGATTATGTATTCAAATGGACCGTTCCTTGTGCTGGGCTAAAGTGAGCTGCGCAGAGTATTAGCAGTTATACAGGTATGTTCAACCGAGTCTCTATCTCTTTTTCTTTCTTTATTTTTGCCAGGTTTGCCAGAGCCTTAATTGTGAAGTAATGTTCAAACATCACAAAGTTGGTTGAAACGTCAACTTTTGTTAAACGCTGTTTTTCTTTTTATATACAAAGGTACTATTTCAAACCACATCAATTTCATGTCTTATTATGAAACAATATACCAACTTTTATACTTCCTTTCTTAATGTGGGTTTATTAAAAGAGGTTTTAACTAAAATGGGGTCCAAAATATATTACCATTAAGTTGCTTCCATTCCCTCATTTATGATAGTGTGTGATTGTGAATCACTCCAGTACATAATCATAGAGTTGACCTTTTCAGAGCTTTCCCATATCTTAAACAAACTACAAAGTTGATGTTAAAACTATTTTTATAAGCTAACGCCTCCTGCCCCCCAAAAAAGAAAATAAATAAATAAATAAAGCTATCACGTGTACTACCAATCGATTATTTCTACACAATATAAAGAAAAATATATAAACTAAAATACAAAAGTAATAAAATAAACAGAAGCAACTCAATCAATAACTCTACTCACTAGGCTCCTTACATCCCTTTACCAAGTACATAGATCACAAACATTTCAAGTCCGCTGCTAATTCGCCAATTATATGAACTTATCTTTGGAGAAGATTTAGAAGCCAGTTGGAGTAAATCATCTGGACTCACTTAACGGGAAAAAAATAAGACCTATTTTGCAATTGCAAACAACCTGTAGTATAGTGCTGGTGAACAGTAATAAATCATCCCCCACTTGGATGAATTGGATGGAAGAAATTTTCGTCAATAATAACTAGGGATGAGAGACTTCAGCCCAGAATAGTGACTACTATCTAGAATTACTAGTTAATGAAGCACTACGGATGACCAAAGAATGAATAATAAATGGCTTAATGGCTTAATAAATAATGAACAATGGATAATTGCCGTTTTATTTTTACCATTCACTTATGTACAGTAACTACTAAACATCAGGTTGCGGAAGCAAAGATGGATCAGCTGGAGTAAAGAAGAGCATCACAAAAAAAATAGTTTATTTATTTATTTATTATAAATAAACACCTTCTCTTATTACTTTTTAAAATTCCGTTCTTATAATTCCCTCATATTCTTAATTGACAGACTTATAACAAATGAGATGCATTTGTTATGCTTGGCTGCACCTCGCTTTATTATATTCGTTCAACTTAAAGAGACCATTCTGTGCCAACTAATCACTATCACTAATGCCTGCCGAGATTCATAATATCTGGCCTCATTCTAAAAACTGGTAACAGAGAAGTGTTAAGTGATAAATAGTGAGCGTCAAACATTGGTGTTCTTGTAACAAGAAAGAGGTAAGTGAAACAAATATTGGGGAAATTAAATGAAAATAATTTCATGAGATAATTCCACTGACTCGCACGAAATGAAGCTAACAGTTTTTCACTTTTATTCTGATCCCTAGCAAAAAGGAGGCGAAAATTAACGCTACCCAAAAACGCTTCATATGGGTCAAACTTAATTATTGTGTAAATTTTCCTACAACAGCTTAAAGCATCAGTAAATTTTAAATAAAGTCAAATGAGAGAAAAACTACTTTAATTGCATTATCGATAGAAACTAGATTCCCGTTCAACCTATATTGCCTCATGATATTAAAAAATGTAAAAAAAAAAAAAAAAAATGGCTAAACAACAACAGTCAACTAAGACTACATTAGAATTAAACCTCATAGGGTTAGCCACTGCACAGTTATTAAAGAATATATATTTACGGTTATAAAAATAGGTATCATCATAAATATACGCTCAATACTGAGGCAGTATATTCAGGGATAACATATAATTACCAGATGACAGAAAATGGAAAAACCCTCAGCGTATCTCACTTTCATTGTATCTTACATATATAGAAACATATCACTTTGTCTTGAAAGACAAAGTCTAACATGCATAACTAAGAGGTATTCACTCGGGTTAAATTCAGTAAAATGAAACACCTTACTTCATAATGAGGAACTAATGAGTTATTTATTCTAAAAAAAAAAAAAAAAGATGAAAACTTTCGGCCCACTTAATAAAACAAATATAACAATCATTTCATTGTTTCTATAATAGGACGATATTGCAATATCGATGCTGGTTATCGAAAAAACACGATAGAAAACCAGAATCTTTTTGGCCGTTACCAAAATTGGACAAAAGAAAAAATCCGTTTCAAAAGAAAAAAAATCAAATCCCCATAACAAGAGCACCAAATTTCATATTCAATAATAAAAACAAAAATATCATACATACATACATACATATACCAAGGCACTTCCCCCAATTTTGGGGGGTAGCCGACATCAACAAATGAAACAAAAAAGGGGACCTCTACTCTCTACGTTCCTCCCAGCCTAAC
This sequence comes from Palaemon carinicauda, assembly GCF_036898095.1. Taxonomy (NCBI): domain Eukaryota; kingdom Metazoa; phylum Arthropoda; class Malacostraca; order Decapoda; family Palaemonidae; genus Palaemon; species Palaemon carinicauda. The sequence continues at coordinate 34,133,776 of NC_090740.1, forward strand.
AAGGGACTCAACCGATTTCAGCTGGTACTGCTAGGGTGCCACAGCCTACCTTCCCCCGTTATCCACCACAGATGAAGCTTCATAATGCTGAATCCCCTACTGCTGCTACCTCCGCGGTCATCTAAGGCATCGGAGGAAGCAGCAGGGCCTACCGGAACTGCGTCACAATCGCTCGCCATTCATTCCTATTTCTAGCACGCTCTCTTGCCTCTCTCACATCTATCCTCCTATCACCCAGAGCTTCCTTCACTCCATCCATCCACCCAAACCTTGGCCTTCCTCTTGTACTTCTCCCATCAACTCTTGTACTCATCACCTTCTTTAGCAGACAGCCATTTTCCATTCTCTCAACATGGCCAAACCACCTCAACACATTCATATCCACTCTAGCTGCTAACTCATTTCTTACACCCGTTCTCACTCTCACCACTTCGTTCCTAACCCTATCTAATCGAGATACACCAGCCATACTCCTTAGACACTTCATCTCAAACACATTCAATTTCTGTCTCTCCATCACTTTCATTCCCCACAACTCCGATCCATACATTACAGTTGGTACAATCACTTTCTCATATAGAACTCTCTTAACATTCATGCCCAACCCTCTATTTTTTACTACTCCCTTAACTGCCCCCAACACTTTGCAACCTTCATTCACTCTCTGACGTACATCTGCTTCCACTCCACCATTTGCTGCAACAACAGACCCCAAGTACTTAAACTGATCCACCTCCTCAAGTAACTCTCCATTCAACATGACATTCAACCTTGCACCACCTTCCCTTCTCGTACATCTCATAACCTTACTCTTACCCACATTAACTCTCAACTTCCTTCTCTTACACACCCTTCCAAATTCTGTCATTAATCGGCCAAGCTTCTCTTCTGTGTCTGCAACCAGTACAGTATCATCCGCAAACAACAACTGATTTACCTCCCATTCATGGTCATTCTTGTCTACCAGTTTTAATCCTTGTCCAAGCACTCGAGCATTCACCTCTCTCACCACTCCATCAACATACAAGTTAAACAACCACGGCGACATCACACATCCCTGTCTCAGCCCCACTCTCATCGGAAATCAATCACTCACTTCATTTCCTATCCTAACACATGCTTTACTACCTTTGTAGAAACTTTTCACTGCTTGCAACAACCTTCCACCAACTCCATTTAACCTCATCACATTCCACATTGCTTCCCTATCAACTCTATCATACGCTTTCTCCAGATCCATAAACGCAACATACACCTCCTTACCTTTTGCTAAATATTTCTCGCATATCTGCCTTACTGTAAAAATCTGATTCATACAACCCCTACCTCTTCTAAAACCACCCTGTACTTCTAAGATTGCATTCTCTGTCTTATCCTTGATCCTATTAATCATAACTCTACCATACACTTTTCCAACTACGCTTAACAAACTAATACCTCTTGAATTACAACACTCATGCACATCTCCCTTACCCTTATATAGTGGTACAATACATGCACAAACCCAATCTACTGGTACCATTGACAACACAAAACACATATTAAACAATCTCACCAATCATTCAAGTACAGTCACACCCCCTTCCTTCAACATCTCAGCTCTCACACCATCCATACCAGACGCTTTTCCTACTCTCGTTTCATCTAGTGCTCTCCTCACTTCATCTATTGTAATCTCTCTCTCATTCTCATCTCCCATCACTGGCACCTCTACACATGCAACAGCAATTATATCTGCCTACCTAGTATCCTCAACATTCAGTAAATGCTCTAAAATCGAAAAGGAACAGGTGAAAATAATAAGCCTTATCAGTACCTTGAAAAAGTGTTTGCAAATTTTAAGAAAACCTCGCTATGAAGTTTTAGCAAATAACTTATTACGACCAGATAAAGTTTACTGTTAATACTTATTATAAGTCTGAAAACTGTTCCATAATAATCGCCAACAGATTCCATAAACTTTGCACATAACGTCTGTAAAATAACTTTAAAGGTATGACAAACTATGAAATGTAACATCGAGTGGGGATAAAATCGTGTACACATCTCAAACAATAAAAACAAAGAAACAAATAATGGAATAGTTCAAAATATCCTACAGGGCAAACATCTTATCAACCCTTTTTTCTCACCAACACCTTTGCATTTAGAAAAATTGTTAAAACGCCTCTTAAAAAATCATGAGAAATACCTTCTGGAAAGTGCTAATAAAGATTATTATAACAAAACTATCAATACTAGCATTAACATTAGCTTGAATAAAATTGAACATAAAAACAGTAGTAGAAACATAATATGAATGTACATTTAAACGGATCCCACTACGAGTAAATGAATAGACCAAAACACAGCGGCTGAATTTAAATAATTGGCTAGTAGTTCTATGTCTTGTAATGAATGAAAATGAGATATGCCGAGTTCTATTTGAGGGTGAGAACCAACAGAGTTACTTAGCAGTTCTGACACTGCAACAACATAAGTATTACTTAGTCTTATACGGTTCGACTGATGCCACTGACAACAGTAAGAGCAGCATTTCAGGTAGGGATGCGGTGCCTCAGAATTGGCAAGGGGCTACAAAAATTAAAAGGACTAATTATAGAACATCTAATTCAAATAATAGATTGAACATAATATACTTTGTGAATTAATCATATTCTTATATTTTAGAATAATTAAATAAGCTTAATCGGATGTTACCATTCATTGAACCTAAACTAAAGCAATATTAATCTCATGTAGGAACAGAAAATAGTTGTATTTTTTTTTTTTGGGGGGGGGGATGGGGTGAAAAGCCTGTACAGGAGCACCTCCATGCAAGTAAGGTTAAAAGATCTAGTGACTGGTAAGAATATTCATTTTATTCAACACATTACCATCATGTAGTTTTCATTATCGCCCTGATATTTATTTTTGTTGCATATAAACAATTCTAATTAAGCATAGCACATGTATAGAGAATAATCATCTTTCCTAAGATTTCTCTTAACAAGTACAAAAAGCCACAAATTATTTAATAATGTGATCGAAAATTCGGTCTAAGCAAGACGTAAGAAGAGAAGTGAATCTAAAAACTGGAATTTTGTTCTTCGCACATCTATTTCCATCTCAATTATCCCAATTTTCAAATCATAATTTCGCTTTGACTCTATTTTCTCTACATACCATTAGGGAAAAACACTGAATCTTACTCAAAGAAAATACGGATTACATTGAGTGTTACAGAGAAAACCTGGTCTCTGTGGAATCAATGAAGAAATCGCAAGACATAATTTTTTCCTTTTCTTCCCGAGCTTCCATCTGAACAAAGTTGTGCTCTTTAAGTGCAAACTTTCAGATGTAATTAAAGATCCAGTAGGTTAATTACAGTCATATTTTCTTCTTTCCGAAATAGAATTTCTGTCGTGAATATTTTACTCATATATCAACCACCTCTCGAAGGAACTAGTCAATGACACCACTACTATAGGTGTGACATAAGGTATGATTACAATTGTTTTTGCATAAAATGGATGCTTAGGGTCCATAGACAGAGAATAGGGAAATACCACACTGTGAGCTTTGGGCAATTCTTTTTCAGATTCAAATTCAAGATGGCAGCCGTGACATCCATAAATCATTATCCTGCTCCTGAAAATCATTGACCTGTTGTTTGTGATGTTTATTAAAAAACATGATAAATGCCGTACAAATTACACACACACACACACACACACACACACACACATATATATATATATATATATATATATATATATATATATATATATATATATATATATATATATATATATATATATATATATATATATACAGTATATATAAATTGGATGCAGTTATTGATGTTTTATTTTTCAGGAGCTTCGTATGAAAACACGAACATGGGAGACCAGAGATGCCTTTTCAAGTGCAATAGTACATATAAGTTAATTACTGGTGGTAACCAAAGAATACACAGCAATTTTGAGGAATTACAAGAGTGAGCATATCATAGTATTAAAACGGTTGGGATTAGGTAACCCACATAAGGAAAAACCTATGAAAAAAAACTCTCTAAATTCAGGCCAGTCCAGTTTAGATCACATTGTTTTATCTGAGGTTGTGAGTGTGTGTTATCTCATTAGATCTGAAATGCCATGTCAATAAAGATGGGTAATATGTTCAATGAGGAAGGTGAGGATGAGTTTGATAAAAAAGGAGGTAGACATAAGGAAGAATGAAAAAATCACAAGAAACTGGACACAGGTGATAGGAAGATAATTTTAAATGAAATACAGCACCACACAAACCTGAAGATCCTGAAGATCCATTAAACGACATTGTCGATGGTAGAGTTGCTAACAGTGAGGTCAATGTGGAGGAGGCTCTCACCATAGCATAGGAGAGAGAATGAGTGCAGAGTACTCGGCCAAACTTCCAAAAAAATTTCATGACCCACAAATAAATAATATTGTCACCATAGAGTCATTAAAGAAGAGAGTGAAAGTTGGTGATACAAATGTTAATGGCATGGAAAACTGTACGCTCGTCGACTTCGTCATTTCGCAGAACAGAAACATTCATCTTGGTGAACTTTTTAAGTATGAGCTTTCATCCGTACCATCATCACTACTCGGTGTTTACGGAGACCTACGGAAAGGGTTGGAAGCTATTTTACAATACAAGCTAACTGTTTTTGCTGAAGATTTCCCAGTTCCAGTTTATGCCCTGTTGATCGATGGGAATTATGGACCAAGAATGTGACAGTGCTCAGCTTTGCCAGGAGATTTGTGGATTTCTTCGCCAGATCATATTAAACAGCTATCATATTTGACTTTAACCAACATAAGAAATTACTGATCAATTTCATATGTGACATGAAACACAGGCATCTCATAAATACGTTCTTGTGAATGAACCAAAAATGGCACAAAACAGCAGTGACATTGGTAACTTCCGATCGAAATTGCCTAGTGTAACGTGGTAAGAAAATAAAACTTTTTCAAACTTATCTATCTACATTGGTAAACATTATTGCATTGCAAATATTAGAATAATCTTAGATCTAAATTTCAAGAAATATATTTTCATTTTACACATTGGTAATAACTACAGCTTTACTAAGTTTGTACTCCCTATGGATACAATAAAAGGTCAACTCACTGGAATGAATAGAAAATATAAGTTAAATTAATATAGGATATAAATGAACTTTAATCGACCCAATTTGCGTTAATGAAATCGGTAACTCATACATAAAATTCAGTAGATCGAGAGTATGAATGGTAATGACTGTGAATGTTTTGTTTTCCACTATTATAAAAATTATTATTCCTATGTAGGTGTTTCTCCTTTCAGTAAAATTATATCTTGACTAAACTATTTAAAGATGGCAGTAAGAGTACATTCAATACTTGTAGTGATAAGCATGTTTAAAAAAGTGCAATGAAATTAAGACTATAAGTGATACTTTTATTTCATTACCATAAAAAGGTTCATATCCTATGGCAGACGAAGTTAAGAAGTACCTCACACTTATTACCGTACATGCTTGAATTCCACCATGGAAGACAGGGGTTTCCTCACTCAATTCTCATCTGGATTCAAGAAGCGGTTTTTTTCCTGCATTTCCCATCTGGATTCAAGACTTGTGGGGAAAAGTCATCCAAAAAAATGTGCGGCAATGAAGAAGTTGAGGGGTGTTTGTGGATATTAGGAATACATATATACAAACAAAGTTTTTAATCTGTATTAATATGTTCAATAAAAGTAATACGAGCCGATGATCTTTGTGGCTGTGAAGCCAGTATATGACGTTAAATTAATTAATCAATTAGCCACATTGTTCTTTAACTCTTACAGAAGATACCCAAAACCTTCAAAAGGCCCCACAATAAATAAAGAACTGCGCATAACGATCTCGGATTGATATTCCAGGCTCCTTGTTAGTCTTTTGGAATAAATGAGACCATGTTCCCTTGATAACAAATATTTTTAAAATCATACTCCAGGAAATAATCAACAGAGGATTAAGTAACTCCAAAATTCTAAAATTATTACGTTACATAAAAGCATTAAAAAAGAAAAGATTTACTACTAACAGCCAAATTAAAACAGTCGTTATAATTAAAAGTCAACTATTTATTAACAAGATAAACATTTACGTAACTGATCATTACATTTTCAATAAAAAAAAAAAAAAAACGTGAATAAGCCGAGTTCAAATTTTCAATGGTAATAGTCCTTTTTAACAAAAAATAAAATACATAATTTTGACAGAACTTGGAAGGTAAAGAAATTATACCAAAAAATATATTTTGACTGATCAATAGGAACAAGTAAACCAGTTAAGGAACACCTAACCTCAATGTAAAATAAATTACTCAAATAAAAATATACACCATGAACGACGTCTTCGAGGTTTTAAAAAGATTTCATGCCTAAAACAGAAATCCATGTTGCACATTTCATCAAAGGAACTCTTCATTTACGACTCTTTTATTGTCCGCATGCAAGCGCGAACAAGGACTAACCAGCAGGTTTAACATCACAATCACTATTCAAATTTGATGTTGAAAACAAATAAAATACTTTTTATAAAGAAAAAGCAACGGCAGCACTTGCAGTTATTTAAAAATAAGACAAATGGCCAAGACAACAAAATCCTTCCTAGGAGAACCAGGTAAGTAATAACCCTTTTCAAATTCTGACAGTAATCCACAAGAGCTTGCCCTTCAAATCCTGTACCATAGACGCTATAATATTCAACATGCATGTTATCAATTCTCAAAAAAAGAAGATCTTTACCATAAAATAACAAATAAAATAAATAAATGGAATAGTGAGTAAATGAGTTCATTCTGTACATTCCTCACAAGAACTATTCAAATTCCTAACATTGTATTATATGTCTCTCTCTCTCTCTCTCTCTCTCTCTCTCTCTCTCTCTCTCTCTCTCTCTCTCTCTCTCTCTCTCTCTCTCATACATACGGATCGTTAGGTACGCAAGTATAGATATAGAAAACAGACTAGTAGATAAACAGACATTAATAATAAAAAAACAGTTTCCCTGTGTCCAAGTGACTGAGAAAGATAGGTAAAGAAGAGAAGTCGCTGATAAAATATGCTATATATATATATATATATATATATATATATATATATATATATATATATATATACATATATATATATATATGTATATATACATATATATATATATATATACATATACACACACACACATATATATATATATATATATATATACATATATACATATATATATATATACACACACACTATATATATATATATATATATATACATATACACTATATATATATATATATATATATATATATATATATATATATATATATATATATATATATATGAGAGAGAGAGAGAGGGAGATGCACCTAAGGGCGTGATGCCATTATGATACGGCCGAAGCTCTTGTATGACGTAGGGAAAGATGGACGAGCGCCCCTTTACATGTCCGCCTCAAAGTAAGTGCACGCGAGCATCCACATCAATATCCCACTACCTAGCCGTCCACCTACCCACCCACTCAAGTTATCTTACTTGTGTCTGGCAGAAAAGGCCAGGCATTCTTGGAAAACAAAATTCATAGAAAAATGGCATCAATAACAGAAGAGGAACCTTCGAAGGGACAAGCATCTACCCCAACGTCGATTGGAGTAGTGTGATATGTCATAAGACAAATTTTTGTTATGAATGGTCTGTTTCTGGCAAACCCTAAGGAGCAAAGATCTTTAAAAAGAGTTATATGAGAAAGTGGATATTAAATACAGTAAGAAACAATAATCTTGTAACACTTCTATAAAATCTTACGCAATGTCTTGATTGCCATTACGAATCAGGCAAAAATCAAGGATGTCAACCCAATAACATAGAAACTTATCTGAAGTACAGTTGTATGTAAATCAGCCAGTACATAGACATCCCAATTTATTTAATGTTGTAGTTTGGACTTTGAAGTCTAATGTGTCCACTGTATCATACAAGAACAATTCTCATATTAGGGCCTACTTTATAAAATGATGCATGCAAAGCATATACAATGCATGGCAAAGATAGATCTAGCATTACCGATTACTGCCCAATTTCTATTAATTCCATTTAACCTACAGTTCTTGAGCCTTTCTGGCAAATGTCCAAATGCATGTTCCCTAGTTACCAGTTTGTCTTTTTCAAAGGGCTGTGGTAGGAGATTTTTGCAATAGACATATGGCTAAATTTAGCTCTTTATGCACATTATGAGGGATGAAGTTTAATGGTAGTAAAATAAACCTCAAAACTTCATTAGGGTTGTTGTGGCCTGATTGGTAATGTCTCTGCCTGGTGTTTTCCAGTCGGGAGTTCGAGTCCCGCTCAGTCTCGTTAGTGCCATTAGTGTCTGCAACTTACCATCCTTGCGAGCTAAGATTGGGGGGAGGGGGTTGGGGGGAGCCTATAGGTCTATGTGTTGAGTCATCAGCAGCCATTGCCTGGCCCTCTCTGGTCCTAGCTTGGGAGGAGAGGGGGCTTGGGCGCTGATCATATGATACATGGTCAATCTCTAGGGCAATGTCCTACTTGATAGGGCAATGTCACTGTTCTTTCCCTCTGCCATTCATGAGCGGCTTTTAAACCTTTAAACCTACAACTTTGCATTGGCAATGTTCTGTAACATCGTAACCCATTCATAAACGTGAATTAACTTTCAAGATACGGTAATATGTTTATCCTTGAATTATAAATGAAACATTCGTATTCTTTCATTTTTTTCCCCTCTGTTTTAAATATTGTTCTACTGTTTATTCTTCAGGAGACGACGCGTTTTAAAATCGAGGTCTATGTAATTTATTCTCCATATTGTTCCCCTTTGTGTTAGATATGCAGTCAAGTCTTTTTATGGGACTGTTTCCCAACATATTATTTTACAAGTTTTATTTCAGATGTGACCATACTGGTGGAACTTCAGAAATTAAAAAATGGTTCATATTTTTTTTGTTGAGTAGGTTAATATTCGTCTCGATTCATAGATCATTGTTTTTTTATCTTAGCCCTCTTATTTTCCTATCTATTTGATTTCTTTTCTTTGCTGTGTCTTTTATACTAATTAATTTATTATTCATACCACATTCCTATCACTTATTGATGGTGACCTTGCCTTTCATTTGAAGAGATGTTTCCGTCCCAATGGCAGGTCGAATCTCATTTTTAGTTCTAGAAACACTGTTGTGTTCATTCATTTTCATCCATATATTGGCTCATTATGGGTAATTCAAATTAAAAGATATTGAATAGATCACCTGGTCAGTAGAGAAGTTAAATAAAAATTCGCTAGCATGAAAAGGATGATCCTGCCAGTATTAACTTATGCATCAGAAACTTGGAGCCTTACTAAAGCCTTAGAGCATAAATTAGTTACAACTGAAAGAGCTATCGAAAGAATAATGATGAGAATAACACTAAGAGACAGAAAAAAAAAACAACAGCAAACTCAAGTAGAGGATATTCTTACAACATCTAAGAAAAAGAAATGGACATGGACAAGACATATAATGAGAATGGCAGACAATAGATGGACAGAATAACAGAATAGGTGCCTATAGATTGTAAAATAAGCAGGGGAAGGAAGAGAAGACGATGGATTAACGAGCTAAAAAGTTTCGAGGGTGCATACACTGGCACAGAAAGACCATAAACCGACGCAAGTAGACGCAAGTGGAAGGACGTACTTGAGGTCTTTGTACTGCAGTGGACTAATAACAGCTGATGATGATGATGAAATAAGAGAGAAGGAAGTGAAAAATATTATTAGATCATTGTAACGTGATTCGTAATTGGGTGGTTGAATTACTGAAAATGAAAGGATTTTTCATTCTTAAACTTAATTATTCTCTATAAAAAAGGTCGGGAAATCAATAATGAAATTTTAAATTTTTATTGTTCATTGCAGAGAGAGAGAGAGAGAGAGAGAGAGAGAGAGAGAGAGAGAGAGAGAGAGTTAAATTGGTACAGGATAGATTTTACATAGGATCCTTTGACTTGCCAGGCAATACTACATTGAATCCTTCGCCCTGGTTACGGTTCACTTTCCCTTTGCCTACACATACACCGAATAGTCCGGCCTATTCTTTACAGATTCTCCTCTGTCCTGATACACCTAACAACAGTGAGATTACCAAACAATTCTTCTTCACCCAAGGGGTTAAACTACTGCATTGTAATTGTTCAGTGGCTACTTTCCTCTTGGTAAGGGTAGAAGAGACTCTTTAGCTATGATAAGCAGCTCTTCTAGGAGAATGACACTCCAAAATTAAACCATGGTTCTCGATTCTTGGGTTTTACCATAGCCTCTGTACCATGGTCTTCCACTGTCCCTTGGGTTAGAGTTCTCTTGCTTGAAGGTACACACTATTCTATCTAATTTCTTTTCCTCTTATTTTCTAAAAGATTTTATAGTTTATATAGGAAATATCTATTTTAATGTTATTGTTCTTAAAATATTTCATTTTTCCTTGTTTCCTTTCCTCACTGAGCTACTTTCCCTGTTGGGGCCCCTGGGCTTATAGCATCTTGCTTTTCCAATTCGGGTTGTAGCTTAGCATGTAATAATAATAATAATAACAACAACAACAACAACAACAACAACAACAACAACAACAATAATAATAATAATAATAATAATAATAATAATAATATGAAATGAATATACGTGAATGCATTCATTTCAACGCCGCAAGAAAAGAATAGATATTCTCCATGCATGAGAAAAATAAATAAATGAATAAAAAATAGGAACCTAACATTAGCTTTTAAATTTCCTCTCACCAACACATTAAAAATCTTAACGTTAAAATAGATAAAGAAAAATTAGTTCCGGCAACACTGCGATGATGTAATCAACAGCAGATTGGCCCTTCATGCTAAGCCTGTGAGATGATGCGATAAGGAGCTTTTCAAGCACATCAATATGGAATAATGACCTTTGTTGCCTAAGAATACTTTGAATCAGGGATTTCGTCACCTGCATCCTGAAAATTCATGCTGTATTTATTTTTTTTTTTTTAATTCACTTCAGCATTTAGTTGACTTGTTCTTGCAAATATTATTTTCTGCATTACCTATAATAATGATTGCCGATTTAATTCAAAATTAGGTTTGGTCCCTCAAGTGAAGTATTAACCCATTGTTTGATTTATGTTTGTTTGCTATCAAAGATTACTGTAAAATATATTCCACATATTGAAGTTGATTGAACAGCTTAATCATGGAGATTACATGTATCTTTTAAATATACGATTTCACCTGATAGTAATTTTGGTCATTCATCGATTTATGCTTAAATATAACTTAATATATTGTATTTCATTAAAGTAATAAAATTCCTTAATAGAAAAATTGCTATTTAAATATAAAATTCAATAAATTATTTTTCTAGTAACAAGAATAGGCTACGGTGTAGTCAAGAAGTTGGTCCAATTTCATTGACAAACATCTATCGCAATTTTCTGACTTTAAAACAAACACTACGACTCCAGATTTTATTAATATAAATCCAACTTAAGATTTCAGTTAAAAAGTATGTTATCTATCAGTTTCAGTGAAGCAAATATCTCAATAAAAAAACTCAACAAAACCAAACACTACAGTATATCATGGGAAATGTTCTTCGAACTAAATGGTAATTCGATTGCAGTTCACATTTTTATCAAGAATGACATACATTATAGAGACTCAAAATACATGAAGATACTTTGAAGTAGAAATTCTAATTCCTGTTCAATCATAGGTAGAAGAAAATTCGTAATATCATGCCCATTGAAAAAAATAGATATTTTAGCATCAAAACAGTTCTAACTTTATTATTCACGTTAAGGGATATGAAAAACTTTACTCCTAACGACAAATTAAATCAAACACAAACTTATCCGTTAGTCAAAAGACTTAAAATTAAAGATATTTCATAAAAATAAAAAAAACTCAAAATCTGCAAAATCACAAGAAATCCTTCACATGTAACAATAACTTTTCGAAAATGATACTTGATGCCAGAACCTAAAACTCCTCAAAATGAAACGTTAGCCATCTTCTGAACCAACTGGAAATCGTATCTGGCCCAGGACATTCCAGCTGTTGAAACAATAGGCGCTTGACCAATAGCGTCAGAGGCACTTGTCACAGACATCAGACGCGAGCTGTTGCCAACTGGTGATTATTGTTTTTCTTGGTCAACGTATCCAAAAAGAAACGGTGATATAGAAATGTTGAGAGAGAGAGAGAGAGAGAGAGAGAGAGAGAGAGAGAGAGAGAGAGAGAGAGAGAATGTGTGTGTCGGTGTATGTGTGTGCCTTACAATCCATACAGAGATAACAGTAATTAGCTCATTACTAGAAAATTAGTGTAACTATAGTAGTTGTAGGAGATATAAGAGCATATAAGATAACTCACGCGTCCACATAACTGGAGAAGAAAACTATGACATGAAAGTGAAAAAAAGAGAAGTCTTAAAGCTAACTTTTGTTTTTTATCCTAATCAACAAAATCGTGACGAAAAGGGTTACCAAAACAATTTATTCTCTTGCTGAATGAAAAAAAATAGATTATTATACTAAATTTATCATCAGGTTAACTATACTGAGGATGATTAAAGCAACGGTATCACAGAGAAGTAAATTGGTTTAACAGGAACAATTGAATTGTATATCAAAATACTGTTATGCCTAAACAATTAAGTAAACGTAGCATAGGCTATGGGACAAAAAAGAAGTAGAAACTCTCGGCAATCTTTAGCTGAATGGAATTGATATTCGACTTGAAAGAAAGATAAGCCTACCCAAATAAGAATTTTTAAACTGAAGAGTCCCAGACCTAAACGTATTTAGCCATAATACTAATTACAGAAAAACAAAGTTCAAACTAATATAAAATCAGACTGAAATTTATCAGATAAAAACTGTTAAGAGCAACTGGTCGAACAGTACATAAAAACTATCCCAAGGACAGAAACTAGTTTAATTTGTTTCAAAACTCTTCAAAAATAAACAAACTTGTCTTAAAGGTTTCCCAGTTGTTTCCATAATCAAGTATGCTGTAAGAGATATCCTCAAATAAAACTAAAAAAATGGTACGTTACTTTAAAAACAACCAAAAACAAACAAGAAAGAATTTTCTGCAGTTTAAAGTAATAAAGGAATTTCACTGTACGAGATCATAACAGAAGACTTCCCGAGACAGTAAGCTTTGTGTTCCGAAACACTAAGGGAATTCATAGGTAAATACAATGTGATCTTTCACGACGGTACGTTCTCATCATGTTACAATGCGGTCGGGGTGATAAAGAAGTTGACCGACGAGCTAAGAGGTACAGAGGCTATACAATCCTTTTTCAAGGCGATCTTCCGATCTCTAAGTTCATGGAATTTCTTGGAATCGCAAACATCTTAAATGGCATTTTTCAGAAGAATGTCGAGAACAATAAAGTTCCTTGAACTTATTCACTAGCTTGATTATTAGCTTCTTAAGCTACAAAGATAAACAACGGAAATGGTAACCGAATAAAGGTAGTTATCAAACAAAAAACTACGAATAATAATTGTTATGATGGTGATTAAATAAAGTTTGATGATTAACGTTAAAAAAAAAATTGTCTATTTGGATTCTTCTAATACATGTAATAACAGAAACTGGCGCACAAACATTCAGTCTTGCACAGATGGTTATCAATATATGAAATTATTTTTTAATACAAATCTGCCATCCTAAAAACATATTTAGGTTCACTTTCGCATAACCTAACATCTGATACATGAATGAGCAATTTATTTAAAACAACGACCATTTCATCAATGGTACAAAAAGAATGCTTCCTAAAACAATAATACCACAAATATTTATAAGAGAGAAACTTCTGATACTGAGAGTAATACAATATATAACAGAATAGCTATTATGGTTTAAGAGAAATATGATAAGTGATCATTGAAGCATGTGATTAATGACAGAATGAAGCACTGCATCATATGAAGAGCGACGGAATGTTGAAGGAAGCGCATCTTGACAAGAGGAGAGGTCCATGAATACATGAATGTGTCTCTTGGAAAATGATGAATATATAAAAAGAATTACTAATAAGAGAACAACGCATTTCATTTCATTATGAGTGATAATGTACGAAACGAAGAGGAAAAAACCTACGAATAATCTCCTCTGCTGCATGACATTAAAGAATTGATTCATGAGATGGACAAGTATGATCAAAGCTAAAATAACTGAAGCACTGACACACTGCAATCAACAATTCAACCCCGAGGAAATGTATTTCTAGCTTTACTATTAATAATATAAAGAACTATACCTTGACAGATGTGTTTAAAAAGCGAATTAATCACAAAATTCTTTTTATAAGGATTTTTAGATAGTGAGATCGTGATAAGGAAATGGCAGACGGCCTTATAAAACACGAATAAAGAGTTTTCTTACACAAACAGTGAACATCGCATTGCTTCGTTCTTCGTAAACCTCTTCGTTGACCTTCCATTCCTATTCCACCACCCACGTAGGGAAAGTTCAAAACCGAGAGCAGCGATGACGACTGCGCGCTCGCGCACCCTCTCTCCTCTCCAATTGTCTCCGCTTGTGGGCGCAATACATCAGAACTGAGATGAAACGAGTCACTTTTGAGTAATGCAACTAGAACCGTTGGCTGGGGCTTTAATTACCGTCCAATGCGCGCTTAACAGAAAATTACATAACTGGGCACATCATTAGGGGTGATAATCTAATACCATTTGCTTGTGGGAAGGGGCCTTCTCGACGCTCTCGAGTGAAAGGATTTCGGAGGTAGGGAGGGGAGGGAGGGGAAGGGGTAGGCAGGCAGAGATAGGTATCTGGAAATCCTCTTACAGGAAGCGCAAACAGGTCACGAAGGATGGAAATCCTTTAAGATAAAGGCGCCGCGAAGATCCTTATGAGAGAGATCATAGCTTTTAGGTAACTTGCATCCTTTTTCAAAACATGAGGAGTGAATACGACGTACAGCGACAATACATTATTTTCTCGAAACTCCAATTAGAAAATGGCATTCCATACAGACCAACAATTGTAGCTTTGAGAAACCTGTTACAATTCCGATACATACTCTAATTATAGAGAAAACAGATAAATAACATGAGACGTACAGAGAAGAGAGAGAGAGAGAGAGAGAGAGAGAGAGAGAGAGAGAGAGAGAGAGAGAGAGAGTGACAATGGAACACAACCAATTTGTATTCATGCCATTCGCAGGGACCAGAGCCATACAGTGTTACCAATTACTACATTGTGGTCTGTTACACCTGTTGTCGGAGAAAACCGTCTGTCTGTTCTCTGTTCCACAGCTTAATTTTTTTTATAACAAAACTGACGCTTTCCTTTTCATTAACTGTGAAACGTGCTAACATAGTTTAAGCATAGCTAAAGTCATAAGCAAAATTAAGTTGGTAAAATGCCTAAAAATAACAAACATGTTCCTTATTTGTCCAGGGGGTACTTGGTAACGGTGTTCGCAAAACAAGATTTCTGAACCAGCTTTAAATTCTCTTATAATATGACACCAGTGTGCAAGGCATTTAGTTTTAACTTACAGGCGTCAAATGAGAGAGAGAGAGAGAGAGAGAGAGAGAGAGAGAGAGAGAGAGAGAGAGAGAGAGAGAGAGAGAGAGAAAATATGCTGGCCAGAGTCACCATTAGTCACAAGGATTAATTAGAATTTAAGCCTTAAAGGTATACAGTATGCAGTCCACTCTTTGTTTCTATCTCCGAATTATTATGTCTTTAGTTACCGTACTCAGAGCAACACACAAAGGCGAAACATAAATGTGGGAAAAGATGTATGAAGAAAAGAATGGTATGTACAGTTATTTCATAATACCGAAAACTGATGCTGGCTCTGTTTACCACTAGAGGTCTTTAGAAATATTATTTCAAATATCCCAAAGAGTTTTGCTTTACTTCATTCAAGTCGTTCGGTGGTTTAAATGAATGATAATAAAAAAAAGGCAAACAAAACCATGATGATGATAAGTTGTCTTGACCAGCGAATATTAGAGCACGTAGTTTCGCCATAACAACACAAAAACAGGAAGTTCTCGCCAATTTCAGCAGAAATGCATGATTAATATCACTTGAAAATCAAAGCTTAACTTCTGATTACCTCAGCAGTTCAAATTTTCAAGTTTAAAAAATCTATATCAAGAATGACTACATTCCAAATTGGAGAGAGAGAGAGAGAGAGAGAGAGAGAGAGAGAGAGAGAGAGAGAGAGAGAGAGAGAGAGAGAGAGAGAGAGAGAGTTATCTTATTTGGAAAAAGTTAATTTTCCAACATATATTTTTCACCTTTAAACTAAATTTCGGTTACTCTCTAATTTCTGTTGCCATTTCAGTAGCTCCAGCATCTAATTCAATTCCTGAACAACAATTTACTAATGCAACTTCGCTTCAGAATTGCATTTAATTTGCACCAATTACAAGAAGTGGTCTTCTATCAAAGTTCTATTAGAGCGACGTCCGACGCGAAAACAGCAAAGGCCTCCAGTACAACAATTAGATTTTAATTTATTCCTACTTGATGACTACAATTAGGTAGGCAGCAAATTTGACCAAACGTCTAATTTGTAAATGCAATTCTTTACTCAAAAGACCGATTGACTTTTATTCTAAAACCCAGGGATGAAAGACTCTATTAAAAAAGAGACTTCTAATTAAGAAAAGTGCCTGTTAGCGTAATTTTCTCTTCATTCATATTTTCTGTCCGTTTGTCATTCACACTTTGTCCACGCCCTGCTTACATCACGGTGTGATGGAGAGCTTAACATATAATATTTTTTTTCTCAACTGACAGCCGAATTTAGTGACACATGTAGTAACTGGATCATCTAATCTAAAACATTTAGCTGGTTTACACGTGATGGTAACCATTTAACTAATTTCCAGGGACATGACCTTTTACCGACTGAAATTGTGCTCCCTTACTGCAGGGTATGCTAGAGTAGGCTGCACAGTCCTTTACCTATTCAAACATTAGATTGTGGTAGCCTTTCGGAATCGTTCCTTCCTAGCAATCGGTTAGACAGGGATTCGAGATCTGGTTAAGCTCGATAATTTCTAGTAGTGTCAGCAAGCCCGCCATCATTGTGAGCAAGGGATTGGGGTTTGGGGGAACCTACGAGATTCCTGAGGAGACATAAGCAGCCATTACCTAGTGACAAAAACATTGTCCTGTCCCTTGCATCTGCCCTTCATAAGCGACCTTTAAACATATACTTTATTTTTACAGTTGTTATTTGTTGCTGATTTATTTCTCTGCGTTATCTATTTATTTTCCCATTGCTTATAGCTATATTCTATGTTCCTTATTTGGTATTATTTTATTTTTATATTTGCTATTTTGGAAAGATCTAAATATGTCCCTGGCTGGTTTTGCATAACATGGTTGTATTAGAAGATTTAAATGGAAAGTTAGATTAGATGAAGTTGTTGGCGAGTATGGAGTTCCTAGAATAAAGAGAAGTAAGTCTGGAGGATATGTTTCAAAATATTGTACATAGTTTCACAAGAAGAACAACGGTTAGTACACTTGTGAAAGAGAAACTGGTGATAAAGGAATTTGCTAAATCATGCAGTTCAGAGTAAATGGAAGAGCAAGGTGATGGGTGAAATGGTTAGAACCGTGGCTGGGGTTATATCTGGAGGAGGCAAAAGTTAAAGTGGGTAGACGTTAGAGAAGAAAGTGTGAAAATGTGGTGGAAACGAATAAAAAAACAAGTGGTTTGGATAAAACCTGAAGTGCAAAAAGCACTTAAGAAGAGAATGGCTTAAATTCTGATCAGGGGTGGAAGTGGGAGTAAAAGCAGTAAGATTTGATGGTTTAAAGCCCACTCATAAATGGCAGGGGCAAGGGACAGTGACATTGCCCTATCAAGTAGGATAATGCCCTATAGTCTGACCATATATACATATGATCATAGGATATACATAGGATGTCAAAACTAAAACTAAGGTGAGTGAGAAAAAGCACAAAGGTGTATGAGGTAAACATGGTCCAGGAATGTATGCTACCCATATAGGTTGTAGAGAGCTTTTAAACATAGTTTGTAGGAATAAAGCTTATATTACTGTTTGTAGGCATGAGAGTGACTGGTTTAGTGTGAAATTGTGTTTGTGTAGCTATGGTTCTTAAATCTTGGGGGGATGGAGTGGTGCAAAAGGTGCAAGAAAGGACTGTGGATGTAAATTCTAAGGATAAGGGATAATCAATTGTGAATAGGATATGGAATTGCTAATATTTACACATGATGTTTTGCTGATTAGAGTCAGTGAAAAGGGTAATAGTATAGAACACCACGCTCTCCATTTACTCCAATATAATGTAATCCTGCAGTTCTCACCTTCTTGCACAGTAATTAGGTGGTTATTTAAATTCTGGGAAAGCAATAATTAGCAAGATATATTGAAGAGGGGAGAAGGGGTTATAAAAAGAAAATAGACTTCCTTTTAGCTGACATGCCCCACTTCTGGAGAAAATTTCTATTCTTCGTGGCAGCCTTGTCGACTATTTCCCTGACTAGATCATTGGGAAACAGATCTTTCCCCCAGATATTGGAGGATATCAGCTTTCTAGGTTCGTGTTTAACCGCAGCCAAAGCAAACATGAACTCTCTACAAGCCCTTCTAGCCCTAACAAAGCTGTAGAAATCTTTCGTTAGGGCTGCCAAAAGTGCCTTGGCCATGACCATAAACATATCTGGGGTTCTTTGCTCACTGGCCACTGCCTCCATAGACACTTGGAGGGAGAGAGAGGCAGCAAGCCTCTCCTTTGTATCTTGTTTTCTGCGTAAGAAAAACTCAGACAACTTGGGGAGGTTTTTGTTGAACTGACGTCCAGCGATATCAGCCTCCAACTTCCCGACTGAAAAGGTGAGTTGGGTATCTTTCCAGTCCTTAACATCAGATGTCAAGGCTAGGGAAAGGGGCCTACACTCTTCCAGTGTAGGGCAAGGTTTCCCTGCTTCTACTGCCTTAACCACCGCCCTGAAAGATTTTTCCGCAAAGGGGAAAACCATGGTTGTAGGAGCAAGAAAAGAGGGAGGCTTCTTACTCAGGGCTGGCACCTTGGAATTGGTGAAGCCCTTATCCTTCAGGCTGCTGGCTAGCAAAGCCTGAGCCTTCGAATGGTCAAGCACTATGACCTCCTTAGGCTCTGTCTCCTCCTTGGAAACCCTTTCTGCCCTAAGATGAACAAAGCAGTCTGGATAGGATTCAAAGCAGGGCCAGAACTCAATGTCCTCAATAGGGACAGCTCCCAGCTTTTCTGAAATAAAAATCTTTCCATTAGTTATGGGCATATACTCGGCATGCCTCCATGGGTTAACCTCGGAACACGTGGGAAGATCCTTCATACTGAATCTCCGTTGAGACCCACGGGAAGCTGTAATTCGAAGAATCTCCTTCCTGAATTCGGCTTCCCTCTGTTCGCTCTTCTTCTCATACATCTCCATCATTGCTTTGATGGCAGCCAGAGTGTCGTCCGACTTCATAGGTTGAGGAGCGGAGGGCGTAGAGGGTACAGGTTCAGGGGCAGGAACCGACGAAACAGATATCGTTTCGACTTCCTCCTCTTCCGTCTCAGGAGCCACCGTTGACTCCTCTTCTCGACCTTCCGCCAGAAGGTCCTTTTCGGTGTCCTTTGACACCTCTGACATCCTCTCATCATCTAGATGGATGTCCTTCATCGCATCCGAGACATCCGTGTCAACGGATATCTGGACACAAGGGGATCTCAGGGTGAGGCTGAGGAATAACAGCATCTGCAGATGCTTTGGGAAATAGAAAGGCTCTCATATGCTCACTAGGGAGCTAAGGCCCCGTGGAATTCTTTTGAAAACCATGAACCCATTTTCGTAACTTATCCCAAGCTGCATCCCTTGATTCTGCTGTCTTGGGATTATCAAAAGCCTCATTCATCAGGTCCTTACATACTGTACATACCTGCGGGTCCTAGTATTTGAGAGGTCCCATGATGGAACAGCGGGAGTGTGTCCTACACCCCAGATGGCCATATTAGTTCCTGCGGCGGACGCTGCTGAAAACACTATCGCACTTCACGTAGTCCTCCTGTAATGAGAAGAAAATAAAATGAGTATATTGTAGTCTATCTCACTACACTAATAAATATTATAATAACAATTTCATTTTATTTTATTGCATATAGCTTAGGATAGGTAAGCTGGAAATGAAATAGGAAAGACACATACATTTGGTTCCCACCCAGCCAATTACTGTGACCTCCCTCAATATTAGCTCTAGGGTATCCTCTATAAGAGGCCCAATGGAAAATTCTATCCTATAGGGATAGAGTAGTGTAAGCAACACCTATTTCCAAAAGAGCTTATAATGAGGGTCAGAGTAACTGATCAACAATCAGTGTAAAGAAAAGGGAATTCCTTTCCCAATTCTATAAGGTTTCAACAATAGACTGCGCCTGGACACAAAAAAATTTACTACTGTATAATCATATACCATAGTTTTCTGTCTGCAGTATGCTCTAAACTACAGATGTACTGGCTACTGTATATTCATATACAATAATTGCTGTCAGCATGCTGTCAGCATGCTGCCGGCAGGGCTAGTACCTAGACACAAAATTAATCATATATGTAGCCGGCAGTCTGCCGGCTTGCCGGCGACCCACCGGACTGCCAGCGGGCCACTGACTGTCGGCGTACTATCCCAGCCATAATTCAATGTGACTGGGTAGAGGCCAAAGTACCAACACTGCCGGCTCTTGCCGGCAGAGTCAGAAGTGACAGTGAATTAATGGCTGCCAGACCACAAGCCTAGCCTGCATCTTGTCGGCAAGGTTAGTGGCCGGCAGCCGCCAGATTAAGTTAGTAGCTGGCAGCACTAGTTAATAGAGAGAAAGCAAAGGGTGAAGGGTGATATAAGGGTGGCGCCACTAGCCCCCATATCACTGCCTTCCTCCTGAATGAGGGTTCTAATGGAAGGGGTAAAAGTATCATGATCAAGCTTCCACCCATCTGCCCCTGTGCCGGCAACAGTCGGTCAAAGGCAGCAAATGTCAGCCCAAGAGAGGACTGGAGAACACTCTAAAGCTAATGGGTCTCCTGCCGGCAGTTAGACCTGCCGAAACAGCTATCCCAGGACATCATGTTCTATAGGAAAGCTAGACGACTAGGCCATGCAAGCAGAAGACCAAGCCGGCCCTACAACCCGCCGGCAGTCTCCAAGATTGTAGAACGACAGACATAGAGGTGTGATGGCTACGCCATCACTAAAGGACAGAATAGGAAGGGAAAAGGGTCCTGTATAGGGTGTGAGAGGAGCCGGCAGCATGCCATCCCTTCCACACCTAAAAAGAAACTCTGTTTCAGTATTGGCGCCATCCTAGGCATATGGGGAGTACATTCCGCAGCCTAGGGTCTGCCAATACAGTAAGGGGGCCGGCATCATCTAGCCAGCACCTTGATAAAGAAACAGAGTTCCCATGCCAGCACCATCCTAGACAGAAGAATAATCATTATTCTTCAGCCTAGGGTCTTCAAGCACAGGACTAGTCGCTAGACTACAGGGAGAAGGGGATTACATAACCCCTTCAAGTGCTGTCTAGGGGGGTAAGGCCTATTATGCCAACATCTAGGTCCAACAGGGGAGTACATTCACCCTGTTGGACAGCTGCCGGCACACAACAAGTACTCTGAGGTTGTGACCCAAACCCAAAGCTCACCAACTGTGGCTTGGTAAAGGGGCAGAAAAACCCTAGCTTATCCTTACCAGAATCACAATTCAGGGCAAGACCAGCTAAGATTGTAGCCATAGGCTACACTCAGAGGGAAGAAGGGATTACCTCATATATAAAGGTAACCGGGGAGATTGTATGAAAGTATACTAAAGCCATTAGGCTACTAGACTAGTGACAGTGAGATCGACTACCTAACTCATCGAAGCTCTCTCGTATACTATCTTGGAAGAGGAAATTTATATGCAATCCATATATCTTACATGTATAAATTGCCTAATTTCTTCATTCAAATTTAATAGCACCAGGAACACTGGTTATATCATGCAAGAGAGTAAACTAAAACGCCTAGGCTAAGAAGCCTAGGGTAAACAAGATCGGCTACCTAATTCGCCGAAATTAAAGAGAATACTATCGGCATAATATAATTAATTTCTAGCCATGAAGACTACATAGCTGAATATAATTATTTAATCTGTTATGCCGGGAAAGTCGTTCTGGCTAACTAAATAACATATGCGTTACGAACGATAGCGCCGAAGGCGCCTCCGGTCCAGGCAATAGTTCTGCTAAAAACATAGTATAATTTGAGTAATTCTTTACTTTACGGCCAGAGCTAAATTTATACAATATAAGAATTAAATACTCAACTTTCCAGAGGCAGAACGGACGATTGTGGCGTCATCTGAGTACTCAAACAGTAACGGAGGAGGAGAATTCTATAACGGCTCCTCTTTTATTTTGCCACTTTTCCCCCTCGAAGCGTAAACGCTATGTGGGGTGCAGATTGCTATGTGGCGTGTCAAGAATATGCCCCCTGATATTATGTGATATCCTAAAAGGAAACTTTAAGGATATTCGTGCCAGAAGTTAGAATTCTGGAGACCTTAAGTTAAATTCTCTGGGAATATCACTGTTGTCAAATATACCCAAGGAAGCTACTGAAAGGAACCTTCCATCAGGACGACATGGCCTGAGCCCAAAAAAAGACACTTACTTCCAGGTCCATAGTAACGTCAGTGACTTCCTTCTCCAGGTTTGAGGTAATATGAGCATTCCCTATTCCAACATCAAACGGAGTTTGGATCCATTCTGACAATCTCATTTTATTTTCAGATCTTCAAAGCACACTTTAAGGGCTTCAATTAAATTCTTTAAAAGAAAGAATGTAAATTTTTATATCCCCATAAAACTTATTTCACTTTTGTATGTGTTAAATTTTTCAAAAAATACTGAAAATTTCTGTGGCAGCAAAGTATAAACAAGAAAGGCCTTCTTTGTAAACTCAGTGAAATTGCCCTGCCCTGAAAGGTGATTTTTTTACCCTATAATCATTATTGTCTCATTAAATTTAGATTCAAGGTCTGTCAAATAGAATATATATATATACATATATATATATATATATATATATATATATATATATATTGTTATGTTAAAGTAGGTTATTTAATTGTTTATAAATAAATTCGGTCTTTGGCAGGAGTAAAAGTTAACTGCCCTTTTCATAAGAGTTCGGTGATAACCTTCGCTCCTCCTCGTCGTTAATTAGTGAATTGCCATTAACTCTTTTGTTTATTCTTCTTTCCGAGTGTTTGGTGTTTAGTGAGAGCCGTGGACGAGACTACTGCTGCCTGGAATGTTCAGTTCGGACCGTGCATTGATCACAGACGTATATCCTAATTCAGCAGCCATTGGTAGACGCCTCTTTTATTCCCTCATAAGGAATTGTGCCTTTGGAGGATTATTTCGCTGGTGTCTTTGAGCCACCCGCGGTAAATTGTACACTTCTTTGGATCACGGACTACGTATGCAGGGATTTTGTCACCTGCGATAGCCACCTCGCTTGTTACGTCCTGCAAGTGTATGTGTCACTTGCGACCTTCGCTTGGCGTTATTTTCCCCGCCTGAGGATTCTGCGGGAAGTCGGTGCCGTCGTTCCGTCCCGGCACTGTTGGAGGTACTATTGCCGTGATCCAAGAGCATCATCACATCTGTTACGCTGCTCGTCTGTGGACCAAGGGTCCGTGAGGAGGAAAGTAGGGAGTCATTACCCAGGTAAAGTTACGATCTTTTTATTATCGTTACGGATATGCCCAGCCCGTTTTCCTGGTGTTAATGATACTCCCTCTGATGCTGATGAACGTTCGTCCCCTATCTGTCATCTAATCCATGTGTGGACAAGTACGGTTATAAGTATTTCCACGGATAGGTAATACAGTGTTGAGATATGTACTTATATCTATAAATTATGACTCTCAGCATAATTCTTTTATGTAAATGTATAATTATTTATGCCTTTAATTTAATGTGGTATGTGTATTTGTATGCTGCCTTGAGTGATGTTTTATAATTGGGAATTTGGTTTAGCCTTTAATGTTCGTGTGTAGGTAGGTAATTTTAAGGTTTTCTGCCTTTTCATTTCTCCTGTCTTCCTTATTCCTATCTGTTTAGTAATAGGGTAGTGGTTTGTTAATATTTGTGGGCCCGGCTTAATATATGAGCCATACTTTTGATCTGTTTAATTTTTCTATGTTAGGGTTAAGATTATTAGATATAGGTCAACCTTGTGCATTTAGAGGACTCTGTATATTAGTCCTCCAGGACACTTTTGTTTACTCATTGTTGTTTGTCTTAGGAGCTTTTTGGTTACTCCTGGTGCAAGGTTGAATTTATTTAAGTGTATTGTAATAAATATTGTTAGATTTTTCCAGTGTTTTTGTTCTGTCTTCCCTCAGTTCACCGTGTTACATAAATAATGTACTGCCTACGATTCCTTTAAAAGATCAAAGTTTAAAGAACCAGAACTACGGCCCACACAGGTCGTAACAAGTGGCGACCGTGACAGGATCGTACGCAGGTGTACTCGGTGTTTGGGGGAGCAGTTCAGCTCTGGAGGGATTTGACAGTATTTATTGTTGATATTTGATTTTTGGTTTAGTTGCTTTCCTTCCCCATAGGATATTATTTTCATTAAAATGAAGGACTTTACTTTTGACCCGTCAGAATTCTTGGGTTCGGCTGACTGTTTGAAATATTTAGGAGTTTTGACAAGGGCTTATTTGGTACAGTGTGCCCGGTGGTTGGAGATCCCTCATAAGTCCTCTGACACTCGGGCCAATTTGTTAAAACTGGTTAAGGAAAAAGTGTCCCAAGATTTGGCTGAGGGTAATGAGGTAGCTAGCGGCCTAGCCAGTGATTTTGAGAGCGGCACTGATTTTGGATCGGACCAAGAAGGATCCATAGTCGATGATGTGATCATAAATCCGGGTTTGTCCCTGTTCGCTCATTCCCCTGCAGTAAAGGTTATGTATGAGGGTCCGGCCAATTTTCCTACTCCGGCCAGGGCTGTTAAAAATGTTAATATTTCAACTAACCCCTTTTTACCTGAGGAGGCTGTTCCCAACCATGTAACACCTTCTGCTCATGTAATGGGGCAGGAGGAGTTCCATGTAATTTGTAAGAAAATTGAGTTATTGAAGCTGCAGTTTGAGGAGGACGAGAGGGCCCGGAAACATGAGATTGAGTTGCTCAAGCTTAAGCTTGAGTTGGCCAAGGTGCAAGGGTCCCCTAATCATGTTAGTTCTCCCTATAGCTCATCATCAGACAAATTTAATATTTCGGGTGCACTAAAGTTAATTCCAGTTTTTGATGAGGGGAGCGTACCAGAATTTTTTAAAGCATTTGAGAGAGTTACCACCCGGTTGTCTTGGCCCACAGAAATGTGGACGGTACTCATACAGTGTAGATTGACGGGCAAGGCACTGCGGGTGTATAATGCATTGGAAGAGGGCCTTGCCAGAGATTATGACAAAGTAAAGGCTTTGGTTCTCAGGGCCTATGATTTGGTCCCTGAGGCCTATCGCCAGAGATTCCGAACCACTGGCAAGCCCAATTCTATGTCTTATGTTGAGTACGCTCGTCTCAAGGAGGAGCAGTTTGACAACTGGCTAAAAAGTCGTCAAGTTGCTTCCTTCTCTTCCTTGAGGGAACTGATGGTACTGGAGGAGTTTAAGAAGGTGTGTAGTAAAGAATTGAGGGTTCATCTGGAGGACACTAAAATTTTAACTTTGTCCAAGGCGGCTCAGGTAGCTGATGAGTTTGTCCTGACCCATCGGGCTGGGTCAGGTAACTTCTCGTCCTCATACCCTAATAATAATAGTAATTTGTCTTCTAAGTCGAATAATTCCTTTAAAAACCAATCTAGTACCCCAAATAGTAGCATGAGTAATCATGTTGGTAGTGGCTTCAGAAAGGACTTGAGTGGTGGGCACACTCTGGTTTTTTCTAACCGTGGCAATTCGGGTAAAACTAATCAAATTAGAGGTAATTGCTTTTGGTGTAATAAGCCAGGGCATCGACAAGCTGAATGTAGAGCCAGGAGCCGTTACCTCCAAAAGAATCAAAATAAGAGTCAAAATAATGTTAATCAGCCTACGCCAATCTCACTAATTTCAAATAATTCTATTTCAGAGAGTAAGAATGGTAAAACTGTTGATCCCCAGGTTAGTAGTGAACCAGATGTAGGTAAAGTAAAACCTGTATTGTGTGAGTCCACTGGTAATTTATGACCATTTAACAAATATGTCTACCCCGGAAAATTGAAATCTGAAACCTCTACACTTTATGTTAAGTTCTTGAGGGACACAGGATCCGCTAGATCTTTGGTGTTGGCAGGGTCCTTGTCTAACTTAGTTCCCTATACTGGAGAATACATGGTCCTGGGAGGATTTCCCGATACGGTGGTATCTGCTCCTTTAGTAAGAGTGGAGCTGTCCTTCCCAGGGTATCACAAGGTTACTGAGCTGGCAGTAGTTGAGAGCCTGCCGATACCAGGAATAGACGGAATCCTTGGGAATGATATGTTGAGTGCAGAGGAGCAGGAATTATTTCCTATTGTTTCGGTCACGGCTTGCCCTGTGGCAATAACTACTCGAGCCTCTGCTAAGCGTGCAGCAGAAGCTGATAATGATGATGACCTAGATTTAAGTAATTTAGAAGTAGAGGTAGAGAAGCCCGGGCTAGTAGAAGGTAGTAGTAGTAGCAGTAGTTCTAGTTTTGGAGTGTTTAAATTATTGAAATCCGATTGTGACCGTCTCTCTTTCATACAGGCCCAAAAAGATGAATTTTCATTTGAGTTAGGTAATACTGACGATTTGACCTGGCCCAGGTTTGTGGTTTTGAAAGGATTGTTGTATAGGGTCAGTCGTCCCCCAACTCATCAACTAAATGTGACTTCTTGTTTAAGACAAATTGTCGTACCTACCAAGTTTAGGGAGGCTGTGTTAAGTCTTGCTCATGAGGACTCCTTTTCTGGCCACTTAGGCTTAAGTAAAACTTTTTGTAGGTTGAGTAAATGTTTTTGGTGGCCAGGAATGAAGTCTTCGGTGAAGAAATTTGTAAGAACTTGTGAACTGTGTCAGGTGATGGGTAAACCCAATCAACCTATTCCCAAGGCCCCTCTTAACCCAATTCCTTCAATTGGAGAACCCTTTGCAGAATTGGTAATTGATGTGGTAGGACCTCTGCCTAGGACGAAGTTAGGGTTTACGCATCTCCTGACCATAATGGATAGAGCATCACGTTTTCCTGAGGCCTTTCCAATGAAGAAAATAACCTCAAGAGCAGTGTTTGACAAATTAGTGGAGTTTTTCTCCAGGTATGGACTGCCTCGTAAAATTCAGTCAGATTGCGGCTCAAATTTTACAAGCAGGGTATTTAAGAGTAAGTGTGCGGAACTGGCCATTCAGCACATTACCAGTGTACCCTACCATCCTGAGAGTCAGGGTGTGGTGGAAAGATTTCACCAGACCCTTAAGTGTATATTAAAAAAATATTGTTATGAGCAAGGAGAGGATTGGGATAAAGGGCTTCCCTTTGCTCTCTTTGCCATAAGGAATTTTCCCAATTCTTCTACTGGCGTTGCTCCCTTTGAATTAATATTTGGGCACAAGGTTCGAGGACCTTTGGAAATCTTCCATGAATTGCTCGAAGTAAATCAGAGAGGAGAGCGTACGGTGGGAGAAGTTGTTAGTGAACTTAAGTCCAAGTTAGCCGTAGCTTGGAAGTATGCCAAAGATAATTTGTCAGCTTCCCAAGCTACAATGAAAACCAAATTTGATCAGAAGTGTAAGGTACGCTCATTTGAGTCCGGGGACTTAGTATTAGTTTTAAGCACAGACCCAGACAACTTCCTTGAACCCAGGTACAAGGGCCCCTGGAAGGTGTTGAGAAAGTTGTCCGAGGTCAATTATGAAGTTGAAGCCCCTGGAACTAGTCGTAACTGTAAGATTTTCCACATAAACAGGTTGAAATCTTACTCTTCTGATAGACGGGATCCGTTGGCCATTGTTTTTGAGCCAGTTATGAGTGTGGTTGCACCTGTTGAGGAAAACTTGGAAGATGTTTTGGACCAGGTGCCTTCAGATGCTCTAGGTAATAACTTGCAAAATTTAGGTGTATTAAAAGAGGGGTTAGAGCATCTGGAGGCACCTCAGAAACAAGATATACTAAACCTAATTATGGAATTTTCTGACTTGTTTCAGGACTCTCCTGGAAGGACGAGGTTGCTCCAGCATGATGTTGATGTTGGGGACGCTTCTCCGGTTAAGCAAAGCCCGTATCGCCTCAGTCCAGAGAAGCGTGCCATTGTTGAAGACGAAATTAAATACATGCTGGAGCACAATCTCATACAACCATCAGTAAGTCCATGGAGTTCCCCTATAGTCTTAGTGAAGAAGCCTGATGGTAAATATCGTATGTGTGTTGACTATAGGAGGGTAAACTCGGTTACTAAAAATGATTCCTTTCCTCTTCCCCGTATTGAGGATTGTCTGGACCTGATAGGTCCTGCTAGGTTTATTACAAAATTGGATCTGTTAAAGGGATATTGGCAGGTCCCCCTATCTGGCCGTGCCCGTGAAATTTCAGCATTTGTGACGCCCTCAGGGCTTTACGAATGCAAAGTAATGCCCTTTGGGATGAAGAACGCTGCCTGTACTTTCCAGCGTCTGATGAACAGGGTAATTTGTGGCCTGGAAGGTACAGAAATCTATATAGATGACTTGGTGGTACACAGCAACGACTGGCGGACCCACCTGGTAAGATTAAGAAAAGTTTTTGAGGCACTTAGGGCCGCCGGTCTTGTTATGAATCTGGGTAAATGTAACTTTGGGAAAGCTAAGGTTAGTTATTTGGGTCACGAGATTGGCTTGGGTAAAGTTGCTCCTAAGCAAGCCAATCTCGAGGCCATTGTTGCTTTGAAGAGACCGTGTAATGTCAGAGAGGTTCGTAAGGTGCTGGGTATGTTGGGATATTACCGTAGGTTTGTCCGCAACTTCTCTGACCTTGCACAGCCTCTAACTAATTTATTGAAAAAAGGGCAGAAATTTATTTGGTCTTCTCGATGCGAAGAAGCATTTTTAAAACTTAAGATGTTACTCGTGTCTAATCCAATATTGGTTTCTCCCAATTTTCAGAAGCCATTCATCATAGCCGTGGATGCCAGTGACGTAGGAATTGGGGGAGTCCTCTTTCAAAGGAGTGATGATGGTGAAGTACGCCCCGTATCTTACTACAGCCGAAAGTTACTAGAGGCGGAAAGAAAGTACTCCACCATTGAGAAAGAGGCTCTGGCATTGGTGCGGACATTGGTACATTTTAAACCTTATGTAACTAACTTTTCATTCCCTGTAGAAATTTGGACCGACCATAATCCGTTGGTATTCATTGAACGTATGAAGGGATCAAATCAGAGGATTCTGCGTTGGGCCCTTCAGCTACAAGAGTTCAATTTAATTATAAAACACATTAAAGGGGTGGATAATTGCATCCCGGATGCTCTCTCACGTGTCTAAATTTTGATCTCTCCCTCTGTTTTTTGGGGACCCTCTCGGTTCGCCTGGTTGCATGTGTTGAGGTTACATCCATGTTTCGAGGTATGTATATATTGAGCTCAGGTATAAGGTTTGTACTCTTGTAAATTGTTCCAGGACCTAGGTTGGTGTGGATAATTCTATATCATATTGTTTTTTTTTTTCTCTGTGTGCCTACTAAAATTTATTGTTGACAGGTATAGGATTGAATGTCTGTCCAAATGTTTGATGATGTATTTAAAACTTGATATGTTCTTGTCCTTTTGCTTAGGTTTAAGATGTTTTTACCTTGTGATTGGTTTATTACTATAGATACTACGTTTAAGACTTTGCTTTATTTTTTTTTTTTTTGGTTTAAGATATTTTATTTTATCAGTGGTTTGTAGTAGCTTTAGTGTTGTCCCTGAATTTTCTTTATTTTTGTAGCCCTGCATTTTCTGATGTTTTGTCCAGCCTTGTGGCTTATCATTAAAAGAAAAATTTTGCATTTAGTGAATGAAAATTATTTTTCTCGGGGGAGGAAGGTGTTATGTTAAAGTAGGTTATTTAATTGTTTATAAATAAATTCGGTCTTCGGCAGGAGTAAAAGTTAACTGCCCTTTTCATAAGAGTTCGGTGATAACCTTCGCTCCTCCTCGTCGTTAATTAGTGAATTGCCATTAACTCTTTTGTTTATTCTTCTTTCCGAGTGTTTGGTGTTTAGTGAGAGCCGTGGACGAGACTACTGCTGCCTGGAATGTTCAGTTCGGACCGTGCATTGATCACAGACGTATATCCTAATTCAGCAGCCATTGGTAGACGCCTCTTTTATTCCCTCATAAGGAATTGTGCCTTTGGAGGATTATTTCGCTGGTGTCTTTGAGCCACCCGCGGTAAATTGTACACTTCTTTGGATCACGGACTACGTATGCAGGGGTTTTGTCACCTGCGATAGCCACCTCGCTTGTTACGTCCTGCAAGTGTATGTGTCACTTGCGACCTTCGCTTGGCGTTATTTTCCCCGCCTGAGGATTCTGCGGGAAGTCGGTGCCGTCGTTCCGTCCCGGCACTGTTGGAGGTACTATTGCCGTGATCCAAGAGCATCATCACATCTGTTACGCTGCTCGTCTGTGGACCAAGGGTCCGTGAGGAGGAAAGTAGGGAGTCATTACCCAGGTAAAGTTACGATCTTTTTATTATCGTTACGGATATGCCCAGCCCGTTTTCCTGGTGTTAATGATACTCCCTCTGATGCTGATGAACGTTCGTCCCCTATCTGTCATCTAATCCATGTGTGGACAAGTACGGTTATAAGTATTTCCACGGATAGGTAATACAGTGTTGAGATATGTACTTATATCTATAAATTATGACTCTCAGCATAATTCTTTTATGTAAATGTATAATTATTTATGCCTTTAATTTAATGTGGTATGTGTATTTGTATGCTGCCTTGAGTGATGTTTTATAATTGGGAATTTGGTTTAGCCTTTAATGTTCGTGTGTAGGTAGGTAATTTTAAGGTTTTCTGCCTTTTCATTTCTCCTGTCTTCCTTATTCCTATCTGTTTAGTAATAGGGTAGTGGTTTGTTAATATTTGTGGGCCCGGCTTAATATATGAGCCATACTTTTGATCTGTTTAATTTTTCTATGTTAGGGTTAAGATTATTAGATATAGGTCAACCTTGTGCATTTAGAGGACTCTGTATATTAGTCCTCCAGGACACTTTTGTTTACTCATTGTTGTTTGTCTTAGGAGCTTTTTGGTTACTCCTGGTGCAAGGTTGAATTTATTTAAGTGTATTGTAATAAATATTGTTAGATTTTTCCAGTGTTTTTGTTCTGTCTTCCCTCAGTTCACCGTGTTACATAAATAATGTACTGCCTACGATTCCTTTAAAAGATCAAAGTTTAAAGAACCAGAACTACGGCCCACACAGGTCGTAACATATATATATATATATATATATATATATATATATATATATATATATATATATATATATATATATATATATATATTACATTTTTTCCACTCCTGGCATAGAGGTGAATCCACGTTATCGGGAACTGAAGAGTTGAGTCATATACTGTAAGTCAACAAGAGTTTGAAAGCTATGACCCATAAACAGCCACCCTATCTCAGTGTGCAGATAAATTGCTTATACAGTACATGTTTTCATTCCCTTTGTACAGCAGTGCAAACAGTCGCGAATCAAGTGGATGTGACTTGAATTTGTTAATTGCCCTGATGCACACCTTCAAGACATCATGAGCTTTTTTGGGGCAATAAGGTGTTTTCTCTGCAGTACACAGAGCAAGGTTCATACAACAGAAACTTTTTGTTTAGGTAGGATTCAGTATCAACTAACTATCGCTCAAGCACCATTAGTAGCCAATGCAGTAGTATTACCAAGAGGTAAATTGTACTGTTCAAAATACTGCTTTTTGCACTATAAAAACATATCGCATTTTGCATCATCTGTGAGATATTTAATATTTCCTTTTTTTTTTTTTTTTTTTTACTTTGACAGTAATACCTAAAATAGTGCCGGAGAAAATTGGAACTACTACAAATTTACTTGTCAAGTTATAGAAGTAACTTACTATACCAATGTTTCAATACCAAGTTTGTATTTTTTCTGCATTATCTACAACTTCACCAATTCTTTCTGTTGCTTAATAGCCAGTTTTTCAGAACAGACTGAGAATCTTTCTTGATAATTGTTTCTATAACCTTTTTTACGGCTGTGATTATGATTTGCTCAATGATAGTCTGAGCCTTTCTCTTTTTTGCTATCACGAGGGAAATGTTGTATGAGCCTTTCAAACCTCTTTCAGTATCAGATTAGGGTCGTGGCTTGAAAAAAAAAGTCTTGGTATTCAAAGACTTTAAATTCTTATTTTCGTGTTACGCAATAGTGACGGCCTTTTTTTTTTTTATCAGAGTGAACCCTTTAAGGTGGGCCTTCATCTTTGCAGATTTAATGGCATCATTATCGTACGTTTTTTTTTTTTTTTTTATACAAGAGACATAATGGTATGGTGTTGTAGGGTAATGAAGTAATTAGTCCATGCTTCAAATATCCCTAAGACTACTATTGGCATTTCCTCTTAGCAGCAACAGCAGCCACAATAATCGCAATTGAATTCGCTCGAATGCGCAATATGGGCCATACACAAAAAATGCATCCTGTATGGACAGTAGAGCTGGAAGACACTATTACGTGGAAATAGCTGGTCAAAACTATTGTTGCAAGATTCTGAAAATTCTGAGATTTCTAGCGAAAAAAAATAAATGACTTCATTTCATTTAAAAGAAAGTAATATATATTTTCTAAATATAATGAGGTCTGATAGTGAGACCTTAATAAATTATTAACGAGAACTTCAAATCTGTGGCTTCATTGATACTGTAGATCCCAGCAGTGAATATTCACCGACTTGTTAGTTGCCTCCGCGCAAGAGGTTATGTTTTCGCCTCTGTTTCACCTTTGTTTATTTGTTTATCACCAGCGTAACTCAAATGTTACGGATGAACTTTTATGAAAATTTCAGGACATGTCAGAAATGGGTTAACAGGGTAATGATTAGATTTTAGCTGTGATCCGAATCACTATCATGACCCACGATTTTTATCATACAGTAGATTCATTAAAGGTCAATAACTTGATTAAAATGTTGACAATCTTTATTGACGGGTGTCTGAAATCTCTGATAGCTCTTTCTACGTGTTATTTATCGACCCCCTGACTATTCACCGATCCCTTTCGGCCACCTGACTATGTTGACCCCAAAATGGTACCATTGACACCTAGGGGTCGATGACAACCACTTTGAGAACCAAAGAGTTAAATTATAATACAAATCTGGTCTCGTTCGTCTTTAGGGAATAAAATCAGTAGCAAAGCAACAGGTTATCTAAAATAGAGTAACAATGATTGGGTGTCTTGAGTAAGAGCTTGCATGAAGTGTAGCCTAAGGATTCAGATTTCTTTGAATTGGATTCGATAACGAAATTCATAACAAGAACGATGTTCTTCAACGACTTACAGTAGTAGTCGAGTAGAATTTTAGATTCCTCTTGCTCAAAAGTGATGAAGTTTACTGCCGTTTGTGGCTTTTCTTTCGTTAATTGAACCAAAGATTATGTTTTGACGTCAGATTTCTGATAGCTTACCATTACGCTATTACACACGAAAGACAACAACAATCTCTCTCTCTCTCTCTCTCTCTCTCTCTCTCTCTCTCTCTCTCTCTCTCTCTCTCTCTCTCTCTATATATATATATATATATATATATATATATATATATATATTATATATATACACATATAAATTCATATACATATGAAATATACATATACACATGAAAATGATCTTGAGTAATAAGACAATGAGACTTCTGGGCTCGAACTTGTAACTGCTGATTATCGGCTAAATTCCTGTAGAGAATTTTTACACATTTATCTCTTTACTTTATACAATAGGCTTATGGCATGTGTATCAAAAGCCTCGGTGAAATTCACCCTTATCTTGTTTGAATCTTTCACCTCGATGATCTATAAGCTTTTTACATTCCAATACCTCCATTTAATTAATGAAGCACTTTCAAGATTCTTCTCAATAATTTCTTCTAACACTTCTGATATAAACAATCTTTTCACCTTCCTGTTGTTCTTTACTCTCTCCACCACCAAACCATCTTTTCATAACCTCTAACATTTTTTTTTTTTCATTATAAGGTATGGATTCAAAACATTTTCAACTTTTACTTGATTCAATTACATTTAACATCTTCACTTAATTTTCATAATGGAAAGCTGGCTAACATTAGATGTCTTAATATGCTTATGTTCTCTCCTTTCTTAAATTTTACGCAAAATTCCTGATATTCTTCTCTCCTCGTCTGTTCAGTGAATCATACTTCTCTCATCCTAATTCCCACGTTTACATTAATTATCCAATACCTAAAAGAATTAACTACTTCCATCTTTTATCTTTAATACCACCATTCTTATTATCACTTCATATCCCTAGTTTCAGTCTGCCCAAATAATCTTACTCTTACTCATATCAACTATTAAACTAACTGCCGCAATCATTTCTTTATATCAAGTCAGTGTTAGATCATCACAATCGTCAGCCCTTCCACATCCCATTTACAAACAGTTTTCCTCCCAGCATGTTAGCAGATGCCTTTATCGTTCTACCCTAGCTTTTCATATCATTAGCTATAGAAATTAATTGGCAATGATTACACAATACTCCTAATTGTCATACCAACTGTGTACCAGAACAGCCATTCTCCTACCTATGTATTCTAAAAAGGCAACTTTTATCACAGAAGCTTTTAATTTCTTTAAACAAATTGGTGGTCAGTAACTTAGGTGTATTTTCTACTCTTTAACCACTTTATTGCTCA
>NC_090740.1:34173838-34181338 GCF_036898095.1 Palaemon carinicauda
TTCTTTATGCCTTGCAAGCTCATTATGCAACTTCAGATGATTCCGCATCCCAAACGATAAATGCCGAAGTTTAAAATTCTTCCTAGTAACATATTTAAAGGCCGCTCATGAATAGCAGAGTCAAGAGGCAGTGACATTGCTCTATCAAGTAGGACAATGCCCTGATTGACCATATATACATATGATCAGCGCGTAAGTCCACTCTCCACCCATGCTAGGACCAAGGAGGGCCAGGCAATGGCTACTGATGATTCAACAGATAAGACCTATAGGCGAATATAAACATGAATGAATATAAACACTTCAGAAACTTAGTTAAAGTATTACTTATCTTAATTTTCGAATAACAATATACATTTAAGTGAAAGAAATTTAATTCTGTATAATTATTTACCACTTGTTACTTGAGTTTTCCTTTCCAAACATTTCATGACAAAAGTCTACATGAATGTAAAACTAAAATCATGACCACGTGAATATGCAAGAAAGAAATTATCACATTTTACACTCAATAATAATAATAATAATAATAATGATAATAATAATAATAATAATAATTTCTAAAGCGATTCCAGTATATTTTAGCACAATTTTACTGACAACTTTTATCGTTTCAAAGTAGTAAAAATAATACTAAATTATTGGACTAAATGAAATCTCGCAAGCCACGTACTCAACGAATATCGTCTCAGTGCATCACCAAAAGATGAAAATCCAGGTCTTCGGTGTTTGTTGCAGGATCTCATTTAATTGTTTTCCTTCTTGTCAAACGGGGAATATTGTGGCATACAAGTAGCGTTTTGGAATTCTAGTTACCGCTATGATGGTGCTCTTATGTTTCCGATATCGGTGTATTTTCTAAACACTATCTTCGAATTTACCAAAGCTATGAGAGTTAAAGTTCTAGGAAATATAAGCAAAGCAGTCCTAGTAGTGTTATTAATACAGTATAACAATACATGTACAGAGAAGTTAAAATTAGAATAAAATAAGTACATCGTGTACTTTAGTACTTAAAGAGAACATTGCATTCCGTATTACTTGAAACTAGTGCACCCACTTAATCTGTGAGAATTCTGCAGTATGAGAAAATTATAAAAGATACAAACAATATATGAAAATGCCTTAATAAAGTTTGGTCAATGCCATCCAATGATAACTAACAAATAAAATCTTTAGAAATTATTATGAATAAGATTCTATCTTTATCGTAGGCTTGATGAAACACGAAATGAGGATTTTATCTTACCCCACGCTATCTGTCGGTGAAAACTTCATGAAGGTCAATCAAAAGGACTAGCAGACCATATAATACTTGAATCACGAGAAAAGAAGTTGAAAAGGACAGCGAGTGCAACGACAATAAAATAAAGGTAATACATATACATGTATTGTTTATTCTAATTCTCTTATCCAATAAAAAACAGTACAGCTGAAGTACTCTTACATTCCTAATGTAAGTGATGGATATGATCAAATACAAAGATCTTCGAATAACTTTACGACATATGCCAAAAGAGAAGACGATGATATAACTCTTAGTTGAAAATAACACTTCATGCCCAAAATAAAAAGTGCTGCTGAAAGGGATTGATAGATTGTCTCACTTATTAGCAGTTGATTTCTTGGAAAATTATATGATATGAATTAAAACGAAACGTCAATCCTATAGAATCAGATGAAAACAGCGTGTTCGAAGCGGGCGTTTGATTGGGAAGGGCATAAGAAACTTCCGTATAGATGTCTGAAAGACGTATTGGAAAGCCAGAAACTAAATTGGCTTAAATTGTGTGAAGGCTTTTAATGCACCATTGATAAACCCTGTGTGTAGTAAACGTATGAAGTGGATAATGTTATGCAAATATTCTTCACATGGGATTATAACACAATTGAATCATGAACACGACAATGGGGACTTATTTTTTTTTCACTCTGTTGAATACTCCCCTGTTAAGGATACTGCTTTATGACGTAAAATACTTCATTACCAATACATAAATGTATAATGAATATTTTACCATATTATTTTTCCCTAATTGTCAGTTACACCATTGCCAATCATTCACAAATGTAAATAAAAAGTCCGCACCGGTTTTCGGCCTGAGTTCTGCACAATACGAAATGTTTGAAAATCCACCTTGGGAGAAATTTTGAATACTGATCAGGAATAGAAAAATAACTCCACGACAAAAAGGCAAAAAAAAAACAAAGTTTATATACACCATTGCAAGAAGAATCCGAGGAAATCTGAGGTTATGTTAAATAAGTGAAAAAAAACTCAATGACCGTATACCTTATATACCATCTCTCTCTCTCTCTCTCTCTCTCTCTCTCTCTCTCTCTCTCTCTCTCTCTCTCTCTCTCTCTCTCTCTCATACACAAAATTCTCATTTCACACCGCTTTCCTTTGTCCCTTCCTATGTTTTCATCTCCTTCTCCGAATATCCACCGTGAAATTCTTCCGTAAACTTAGTTTCGTCGAGCTAGTCAAAACTTACTCTCACTTGAGTGACATTACAATTAACCCCCTAAGTTGCGAGATCTCCACAAGAGTCGCAACTCCTCAGCAACGTGATATCCCATGTAGAGGACGTCCAGGTCGAGCGAACTCTTGGGAGGGTGTGGCCTGGCGTGCAACAGCTCCCCATTTCCCAAAATCCTCTACGTGGTTGACAGCACGGAGAGTGGGATTAGTCAAATCGTACTTCAGGTCAAATGGAATTATCTGTCCTGACTATTATATGTAAAATATATTGCATTTTTTCCTGACTGCATATGCATATACTTTCAGTAAGAATAAGCTGCATTTTATTTTGTCTATAAAAGATGAGTCACTTTAAATCCCTCTTCTAAGTCCTGCAATGAATTATCACATTTCTCTAAAGGGAAATTTGTACAAACTTTGCTTTGCAGAATCTAATAAAAATTTATTTCAATCCCCATACTATTTGTTCCTCTCATCCAACGAAGATTTTAAAATATTCCATTCACTTGTGAAATTCCTATCGAGATCAGGGTTATCTAAATAATGCAAACATTCACTCCATAACACATGACCAGTCGTCAACATTATACGTAATAAAATTACAAGTAAGGTATCAATTAAAATAAAAATCATTACCGATTATACATCGATTGCCAATAACTGACGAGGTTTACCAAGAAATAAGACTTAAATATCCCAATAGGGTTCAAAAGCACGATGCATAGACTTGTCACAAAGCCCATTGCGACTGAGTAACCTCCCATTCAGTAGCTGGCGTACTTAAAACTAAAACCCGCCAGAAGTTTCCATACACACATTTTAGGTAAATTTTCTGTCAATACTAAATTTGAAGGATTAACAAAATTTTACAAGTATTTACCCTGCTATTGATAGGATAAATACATGTTTTATGCATTGAACGTATGCCAGTCATTTGTATCTATATTTCATGGAATATGAGGAAAATATCTATAAATCCCATAAAATACAAAGACAATTTCTACCTTCATATTCTGGAGTTATTCCTCAGTTTTACATAAAAAGAAAAAAAAATGATAATCAACAGTAGGTGTGTTAAACGCGGGGAGGAGAGTGTCATGGTCTGCACTCTGCAAGGTGTAAATCAGCAGTTTCCTTCAGAATGTAAGGCAGATTATAGAGATGATAAGGGATGAATTGAACTGATTTAATCAAGGGAGAGGGCAAGTCAATTAAGGGGTTTGTTATACATAAAAGTAAAAGAAGCTTTTTATTGAAAAATATAAACATATCAAGATTCTATTTACTTGGAGAAAGATGATAGGAACAGCTGTTAAGAATGCAATGCGGTATTGCTGGTGTATATACATACACACATACACACACACACACACACACACACACACATATATATATATATATATATATATATATATATATATATATATATATATATATATATATATATATATTATATATATATATATATATATATATATATATATATATATATATATATATATATATTTAATGGTGAAAGGGTTTGCGCATCGATATGATCAGCAAAGCTGTACTAGTCAAGGCAACCCATACTAAGAAGGTTTGCTGTGAGTAATTTGACGAAAATTCCCCACCATCCCCAATTGACACAGGCCACACCCCAGACAGACATGAATTGACATTATATATATATATATATATATATATATATATATATATATATATATATATATATATATATATAAATACACACACACAATATATATATGTACAGTATCTATATATATATATATATATATGTATATATATATATGTGTGTGTGTATATATATATATATATATATATATATATATATATATATATATATATATATATATATATTATATACATCACGAGTGCGCGAGGTGCTGTGGACATTATGCATGAAATATCAAACTCTCATATAATGTCAGAAATGAAAGTATCACATGAAATCCATATTCATACCACTTCCCACAATGTCAAAAACTTATTCGTATAATGGGCATCAAACATTTGATGCTTTGCTAAAAAAAATATGGAAATCATGTTTATGTTCATTTCAGCAATTAAATTCTAATCGCTACATGCCATTGTTTCAAATAGGTCTCCAAAGCTTTCTATAACACGAGCAATTGTTCCACCTGGATTTCCACTTGGTAGTGGACCAGTACAAGTCGAAGAGAGCATGTATTCCAAAATTATTGCGAAAGTGAAAGTGAAGTACAATGAGCGTGGACATGTGAGCTCTTGCTGTTTTCATCTGTTGCTTGCAAATTCTTTTCTAAAGACATCAACCTTCCGAAATTCTCAACGCGTTCTCAAAATTAGTGAGGGTAAATCACAAATTGTTAAAACAAGTCTTCGTAAAGTAACGTATGATAGGTTTGGATATAAATCTTATCAGCAATTAAAAAATTAAAGTTTTGATAACTGAACCAGAAAAAACGTGCTGAATTCAACGACCAACCTAGCCAATTGAGGAACTACTTCCTTGATACCAGATCCAGAAAGACATCCCGCAATCATAAGAGCAGAGAGACCATGCAACGGAATAATTTGGCACTTGAGTTTAATGAGAGGCATAAAGTGCAACGAGATGCAGTTTTCACGGGGCATGCGCTTGCATTTATCTTGATTTCATTTTTAATGCGACTCAGACTAGCAGTTCAAAACGAGAGAGAGAGAGAGAGAGAGAGAGAGAGAGAGAGAGAGAGAGAGAGAGAGAGAGAGAGAGAGAGAGAGAGATGGTAATTAAATTTGTAACTAAGGATTAAATATTCAATATATAAAAGGTTTCATATAAGCCGTCTATTTATTTCCATTCTTCCGCTTCCTAAGAGCCAGCATTACATCCTCAACGGTCATCAAGATTTTAGGCATGTTCTTTTGGTATTCCATTAATATATGATAAACTTGTTGCGTCAACATTCCTCCAGATAAACCAAGCTCTAGTCAAGTTTCAGGGAAAGGCGAAAACTGCAACTATGTTGGTCCACTTAATATTTGAGACCGATATATGTTTCGAACCACTTTTTTCACGTGATTCTTCGCCAGGGCTGAAACGATTGAAATAAGGAATTGCACTTTAATATTAAGTCTGAGTCAATGAAAATTGGAAATAAGGAATATTTTGAAATTCCGAGATTATTTATAAAATTTTGATAAAAGAAAACTTTATGAATGTCGATAAATGGAATATTTCAATATCAATTTACATGAAATTATATTTTACAAAGCTTCACAGGATTCCATGACCGATTTCACCCTTTTCCCCTCTTTTCAAGGAATTATATAGTTCCACATCTCCAATGACCAAGACTTTGTTTCTTTAGGGCCGTTATCACTTGTCTATCACAGACCTCTCTCTCTTTTTCTTATACGCATATACATCTATATATAAATATACATCTATATATATATATATATATATATATATATATATATATATATATATATATATATATATATATATATATATATATATATATATATAATTTCAAATATATATTGGATGTTGTTGCCGAGTGATCCAGTGATCAGGCTTCCAGTTGCTGGATTGCCTTAGACCCCAGGTTATCGTACACAAACCTTGCCATGTAAAA
Source organism: Palaemon carinicauda (assembly GCF_036898095.1). Lineage (NCBI taxonomy): Eukaryota > Metazoa > Arthropoda > Malacostraca > Decapoda > Palaemonidae > Palaemon > Palaemon carinicauda. The sequence continues at coordinate 34,179,926 of NC_090740.1, forward strand.
ATTGTAACCAGCAGGTCCTAGGGTTGAATAAAATGGTGCAACTTTAGCAATCTCGTCCAAAAGCCTAGCCGAGATACCCAAGGGCTGAACATTTCGGGCGTCACCCCTTCAAGGTGAAAATGTATGTATGTATGTATGTGTATATATATATATATATATATATATATATATATATATATATATATATATATATAATATATATATATATATATATATATATATATATATATATATATATATATATATATATATATATATATATATAGATGAGTGCCTGTGTGTGTGAGCGCGAGCACGCGTGTACAATCAAACGTCTTTCTATTCAGATAGGCACATATAGATTCACGAATTCAATAAAGATAGAAACAGAAAGGTTAGTACTAAGACTATCATGCAAATCAAATTATTGTGGTTGGCTTTTGAACTTGCTTAATATTCTCTAATATTACAATAACTTTCGGTGAATGCGATTTTGTTTTCAAATATGGGAATTTTATGGACAGAGAGCAAAATCTGTTTAGCACATAGGTTGATCAGCACCATTTTGCGAAGTGCTAACCTTGTGAACGCATAAACTAAGATATCTGAAGAAGAATATTCTATAGGCTTGAGTTTTTCATTACTTCCTAACTTTCTGCCCTTTTTCTATTCTGCAGTTTTAAAGTTTTATGTTCTTTACATTTTGTTTTCACCATCTTTCCTTTTATATATTTACTCCTTTTATAACTATTATGATACCTTTTTTTTTATTTATTCATGATACTTTTACTGTAACATACATCAATTGTCTCTTTAGCTTTGGCAAAATTTTAAGCATGTTTCATGCTTTTGAGTTTTTCCCTCAGCTTTCCTCTTTGTTAAGTTTTCATGTTCTTTCCCGTTCTCTTTCTCTTCTTATTTCTTACTCTTCATGTTTCCTACTTTCTTCTGATTTGCAACTCTTCTTAGTTTACTTTACGGATATTTCTCTCATTTCCAGCTAATTTACTTCTAACTTCAGATTTGTTTGAGATGTTTTTATTTTAAATTTATTAATTCTAATGTTCCCGATCTTTTATATTTTTTCCTTTCATGTTTTCTCCTCTATTGAACATTCTATGTTTTTCGGAGGCATTTCGAATATTGTATATTAAAATCTTCTCTTATAATAACGTTATTAAGATCGACACTCCTAGGTGGAACACGACCCAATTATTTAACTTGATTACGACAAACCAATTAAACCAACCGCACCCAAAACAAAAATATTACCTCGGTTCAGACGGAGCAAAAGCAAACCCCCCCCCCCCATACCACCACCATCGCCCCCCAAAAAATTTCTTACTCTTGTTTCTTTTTTTTTTTCTACAAGTTTATTCATGGTCGAAAATCAACCCAAAACGACAAGATGTTGAATGATCAAGAGTCCAATTA
>NC_090740.1:34186338-34226338 GCF_036898095.1 Palaemon carinicauda
AATTTACACATTTTATTCCATTCTTCTCGACAATATCCGAACTTTCACAGGCTCTCACAGACCTATAAAAGTTACACGCACAAAATACAGGTCAATGAAGAATGAGGATTATTACACACGTGTAGCAGTCATAATAATAAAGCTTTAAGGTCCGATGGTCTGTTAAGACAATGGTGAATATTTCAACAGGAACACGAGCGTTTTATATATATATATATATATATATATATATATATATATATATATATAGAGAGAGAGAGAGAGAGAGAGAGAGAGAGAGAGAGAGAGAGAGAGAGAGAGAGAGAGAGAGAGAGAGAGAGAGAGACACCGTTATCCACAAAAAGAAATAGATGTATTAAAATATTTTAATAAAATAATTGCGTTTTTAACAAACACAAAAACACACCCGTGTATATATATATATATATATATATATATATATATATATATATATATATATATATATATATATATATATATATATATATATTATATATATATACCAAGCGCTATTCCCATCCTTATTCTTTGAATTGTAACTAGCTTTTACTTTTACCCATTTCTTTATTGGTTTGCTGTTTCCTTCAATGGATAAAGGTAGCACTGCAAATTTCTTCTGAGCAGAGGTCGAGTTAGAACCTTTACTGGAAAAAGGTCATCTTCTGCCGTCAGTCGCTTCATCCTGCCGCTCTTTCCATTTTGTAAATATGTAAATCAATAATCGAATAACTATATACATATATATATATATATATATATATATATATATATATATATATATATATATGTATATATATACATATACATATATATATATATATATATATATATATATATATATATATATATATATATATATATATATATATATATATATATAAATATATATGTATATTAATATCATCATCATCATAATCTCTTCCAACGCCTATTAACTCCAAAAGCCTTAGTTAGATTACGCCAATTGTCTCTATCATGAACTTTTAAATCAATACTTCTCCATTAATCATCTCCTACATCATGCTTCATAGTCCTCAACCATGAAGGCCTGGGTCTTCCAACTCTTCTAGTGCGTTGTGGAGCCCAGTTGAAAGTTTAGTGAACTTATATTATTTAATGTGTATAAGTGATATTCTATGAGTAGGACTCAATGTGAATATGAATAAAACTGAGGAAACGTTTACTGAAAATGCAGAGACAACATATAAGGGTGATGGATAAACTTCAGACTGATGTCTCACTATGTAAATCTTGAAAAACAGTTAGCACTTATGTTCTGACTTCTTTTAAAGTCTCTGGTGGTATAACTGGTAGCGGCCTTGCCTTTCATTGGAAGGGGCTATGGTTCGATTCCAGAATGAGGTAGAAATTTATTTCTATTCGAGCACGTTATATATATATATATATATATATATATATATATATATATATATATATATATATATATATATATATATATATAGATCAACTGGCATATAGCTATGTGGGAATTTTAGTCATATCAAACAATACAGAAGTATCAAATCACTAAATACACCAAGTGGAATTATATGATAACTGATGCTAAAATTGTAATGCATAATATGGAAATATAAGATGTATATGCATATACGGATTACTAATCCTTTCAGACCAACTACATCCAAACGGCAGGATGTTAAAATCAAAAGTACCAGAGTTTACATAAGTAGATGGTAATGCAAAAAAAAAAAAAAAAAAAAAATAAATAAATAAATACAAATAGGCAAGACAATAAAAAACACAAAGAGCAAACTACATGGCTTCTATGCCGAACTGAATTATTCACCATTGTTCCATGCTCTGACGCTTTCCCAAACTCGAAGGAACATAATGAAACATACTTCGCTAGAAGAAAGTTGAATTAAAACAACGCTAATATGATTGAAAAAACAAAAATTTAAAAAATACGCCAATAAAAATTACTATTTTCTTTGTTGTTATTATCATTATCATATATACAGCAATAATGCCCTCATAACAAATAATAATACGATATGGAAATAAAAAGTCCACACTCCAACTAAACACACTTATAAGCTCACGAGACCAGCAAAGCTCTAACAAACAACCACAATTTGCCCTGTAACACAGTCCAGGTGCCTTTGGCAACTTTGAAATACAGTCATCAATAACACACTTTAAGAAAGAAATGACGAAAGAAGCCATGCAATCGTAACACATGTTGGGAGAGAGAGAGAGAGAGAGAGAGAGAGAGAGAGAGAGAGAGAGAGAGAGAGAGAATAAAAGTCTGGAAGGATGTTACAAGAAGTGAAAATATTCCTTCCAGGAGGGGGGAGAGGTATGTCCGGGCCTGGAAAGAGGCTCGAGACATGTTAGAAGAGCGCAAGGCGATATGTTTTGTAATACGGACGAGAGTGGACTTATAGCTTAGGTCACTTTATGTCTGACTCTTCTGACCTTTTTTCGCCTCTGAAGATCGAGAGAAAGTTTGAAAAGAAGCACATGACGACGCTGTTAAGTGTTCTTTAAAGAATTCTATTTCAACTTTTCAACTTTTGTATATATGTATGTATATATATATATATATATATATATATATATATATATATATATATATATATATATATATATATGTGACTATATGAAATATGAACAAGGGCTTATGTAATATTTCATTTTTATTATTTTTATGAGGTATTGCGTCATGTTTGTGTGGAAATGCCCAATTATATAATTACATACATATCTCTCTCTCTCTCTCTCTCTCTCTCTCTCTCTCTCTCTCTCTCTATATATATATATATATATATATATATATATATATATATATATATATATATATATATATATATATATATATTCTTATAAAGCTGGTCTAGTGTATAGTAAATACGATAGTTTATTCATGATTCTATTTATGTTTTCATATGTGCACTGAAGAGAGGTTAACCAGCTCTTAAGATGAATTCCTCTCGTGTAGATATAAGTTTGTTATGTAAATTACTTAAGGCTTTTCCTCGTCAATTTCATTGTATTCTTTATTCAAGTCAGTATATGTAAATTTATGTTATTTTTAAGAATTAACTTTTTATTTCACGTATTTTCGTTACAAAGTCTTACGTAAGCTGTTTGAGAGTGTTAGGTGACCATACAAAATATGAACAAGGGCTTATGTAATGTTTTATTTTTTTATTTTTATGAGGTATTGTGTCATGTTTGTGTGGAAATGCACAATTATTTCGGGAGACCGTAGAAAGATTGTTTGAATAATTGTTAACAATAATTACCCAGTTATGTTTTAAGTGTATTTAAGAGACCTTTGGATATTCAGTGTTTTCTATATTGCTGTCTGGGAATTAATTAACTGTCTCAGAGTTCGGGTATTAATATTTAACTGTGCAACACATTTAATGTAAAAGCAAACAAGTGAGTTTGGAATTTGAGAGGTTATTTAACTTGCCAGTTATAATATATATCATATTATATGTGTTTGGTTCCCAGACACGAGCCATAGTATAATATACTTTTGGTTCCCAGACCTGGGAGCCGTCATCGTATTTTTGGTGCCCAGATCCTGTGATCAAGCAAGTCTGTTTTGAATATTGGTGATAACAGGGCCGTGTTTTGATTAAAGGTTTGAAAAGAACAGTGTTGATAGGATTTTGTGCATTGTTAGCAGATATTTATTTTGGAGAGATATTCAATATTGTTAAATCACAGGATGGCACAGTTTAATATCCAAAAGTTTTTGAAAAACCCAAGTCAGGAATTGTCAGAAGCTAATGTAACTAAAGCTCAGTGGCTCTCTATCTTGATGGCATGTGATGGCCATGCAACGATGGGATGATTAAAGCCCAAATCAAGTGGCTAGCCTTAAAAGGATTGATAAATTTGGGAAAGTTGTCAGAAGATAATATTGTAGCAGCTCGTGAACTATTGGAGGAGGCTGAGGAAGAATTTTTAGGGAAGCAAGGACCAGTTGACCCGCAAACTGAAGGCATGGAAGCAGATACAGATGTAGAGGCTGAGATTCAATGAATTGCAGCGGAGGAGAACTTACTCAAGTTGAAGATAATGGCAGAATAAGAAGGAGAGAGAAGACAGGAATAATAAGAGAGAAGAAGAAGCACAATGAGCGGGGTAAATGGAAGCAAGACGAGAGGAAGATGAACGAGAAGAAGCGAGAGAGATCGCAAGACACGCAAGGTTAATGGAAGCAAGGCTAGAAGAAGAAGAGACAGAAGAAAGACGACGTGTGAAAGAAATGGAAGCAAGGCGGAAAGAAGAAGAGAGAGGAAAAACAACATGCGAGGGAGTTGGAGCTGTTGCATGCTCATGCAAAGTCGGCAACGCAGACAGAGGCGACTCCTGCTAGGTACGATCCACAGTGTTTTAATGCATCAGATGCCCAGATGTTGATTCTAAGGTTCACAGAAGAGGCCCTAGATGAGTTCTTTGATCATTCTGAGACGGTCGCATTGACGATGAAATGGCTAAAAGATAAATGGTCTGTGTTATTAGTGTGTGCTCTTTGGTAAGGGCCACAGTGCTTACTTATCCTTATCTCAGGACCATAGAAAAAGAGTATCAAGAAGTGAAGAGGAGCGTGCTGCAAGTGTATCAGATAACTCCCACACCGTTGAGAAGACAGGTGATCGCCATCGCGCATGAGACGGGATATATGGGGATAAGGAAGATGGCAGAGAGGATAACGAAACACTTTTTCTGTCCTGGCATACACAAGAACGTGAGCCAGTTTTGCCGTGCATGTCACATATGTCAGATGGCTGGAAAGGCGAACGAGTACATTAAGAATAGCTCCCTTACACCCGATAGAAGTGCGAGGACAACCCTTCAGCAAGGTAATGATCAACATTGTAGGACCTTTACCAAAGACGAAAAAAGGTCACAAATCTATGTAAAAATTGTTCAAAGTGACCGAGGAACGAATTTCACTTCAAAACTATTTCAGGACCTTTACCAAGGACGAAAAATGGTCACGAATTTATGTTAAAATCGTTCAAAGTGACCGAGGAACGAATTTCACTTTAAAACTATTTCAGGACGTAATGAAACTGTTGGATGTGAAACAACAACTATTAACTGCTTATCATCCGGAGACCCAAGGTGCATTAGAGAGGTTACATCAAACGTTGAAAAGTATGTTAAGGAAGTTTTACAACGAAACGGGGAATGAATAGGACAATGGACTCCCTTGGATGTTGTTTGAGGTATGTAATGCTTATCAAGAAAGCACGAGATGTAGCCCGAATAAATTGGTATTTGAACGAGTAGAACGAAGACCAAAAAAAATGTTGGCAGGAAAGGGAAAGAACGAGAGGAAACGGACGGAGGAAATGTCAACGATTTGAGGAGAAGGATCGGCAAGTTGAGGAAATTTTCCTTAGAAGACGTGAAAACGAGTCAAGGATGAGCGAAGAAAATGTTCGGTATGAAGAGTGCGAACAGACAGTTTCCGGTGGAATGGCAGGTGTTGGTCTACGCATTGGAAAGGAGATTCCCTCTTGCCAAAGAGTTCCCAGAACCATTCTGGATTTTGGAAGAGAGCAGTGACCGGACCTATGTTATCGTGATATCAGGAAAAGGGAAAAATCTGAGGAAGGCCATATTGACTTCGAAACCGATACTTCAAGGACTGGATTTAAACAAGATTTTCCTTATCCTAGGGGATGCAACAGATAATGGGATTGGAACTGTCTTATTGCAAGAAGACGAGGAAGGAATTCTTCGCCCTATTCGTTTTCTGTCGTCAAAGCTAAAGAAGCATCAGTGAGCCTACTCAACAGCTGAAAAGGAACTACTACCGTTAGTCACAGCGATAAACAAGTTCGAGGCCTCTGTGAAACGACCACAAAATAAAGGGATTACAGTGCATTCAGATCATAATCCTTTAACTTTTGTTAATGAGATGAGAAATAATAATCAAAGGTTAACTAGGTGGTCATTATTTTTGCAACCGTATTGTATTAATGTAAAGCATATATCAGGTAAAGATAAAGTGGTTGCAGATTACTTATCTCGGGCTGAATCAATGGATACAGGACCAGAATAAAATATCTTTATTGGGGGGAGCTATCTTACGAAGTTGGCCTAGTGTTGAGTAAATACAGTGATTTATTCATAATTTTATTTATGTTTTCATATGTGCATTGAAGAGAGGTTAACCAGCTCTTAAGATGAGTTCCTCTTGTGTAGATTTAAGTTTATGTAAATTACGTAAGACTTTCGTTGTTAATTTTATTGTATTCTTTATTCAATTCAGTATAAGTGAATTTACATTATTTTTGAAAATTGACTATTTATCTCACATCTTTTTGTTACGAAGTCTTATGTAATGTGTTTGAGAGTGTAATGATTTAATTAAAGGTGTTTGAGAGTGTAATGATTTAATTAAAGATCTCTATGCACACTCTCGAGAAATGTTCCTTCTTTGGAGGAATGATGGTAGCCAGAGAGAAGGTCCCCTTGCTCTACAGATGAGGCAAGTGAGAGCACAGTTCAAACTTGCTCTTCTTCAATGTCGTAGCAACGGAAATCAGCCATGAGCCGATGCATTGTCCAGAAAATTGACCACCCATGACTTCCCTCGTCTTTGGAAAGATATTAATTCACTAAACCCAAAGTCAAACAAATTATCCCAAAGAGTAGGGCATGCTGTTGGTGAAGTACCATCCTAAATTGTATAAATAACCAAGATACCTGGAATGAAGTGGATACTGTCATCAATGCCAATATGGAATTTCAATATAGTGATAGTATCTCTCCGAGTGACGTGTGCGAGGCTATCAAGAAATTACCTGGTAACAATGCAACCGGTTGCGATGGTCTTCCCGTTGAGGCTTTCAAATACTGCCACCCTATAATTTATATACTATTTGCTGCACTATTCAATGCCTGTATAATACACCAATACCTCCCTGAAACCCTTCTACTTGTCCACTTAATACCTCTCATAAAAAACAAACCGAAAGACGCGAGTGACCCTGGAAACTACCGCTCCATCGCCATCACAACAATTTCATCGAAGATATTTGAATAGCTTTTATTCCGTCGCCTTGCACCATTTCTCCACACCGCAGACAATCAATTTGGTTTTAAGACTAACCACTCGATTGACACCTGTATATATATTCTAAAGGAGATATTGAATTTCTATTTATCCTCGGACTCCCCTGTCTACTTATGTTTTGTAGACATGCGGAAGGCCTTTTACAGAGTAAACTATCTGAAACTCTTTTTGAAACTACGCAAAAGGGGAACTCCTCTATATCTCATCGGCATAATATACTGTTTGTTCTCAACACAGCAGTTCTGTGTCAAATGGGACAATGTCCTATCCAAGCCATTCGGTTCATCTAACGGTCTCAGGCAAGGAGGCATCCTTTCACCATATTTATTTAATGTTTACACAGATGATTTGTATATCAGACTGAATTCACTTCCCATTGGTTGTGCAATTAATGGCTTTACCATAAATAACCTTTGCTACATTGACGATATGATCCTCATCTCCCCCTCTGCCCAAGGCCTACAACATCTTATCGACACCTGCAACGTATATGTTAATGAACATGATATATTCCATAATGAATCGAAGACACAGTGCATGTCTGTCCTTCCTAGAGCGCTCCGATTCGTTGAAGACCCAAATATTTTCCTCCAAAATCATCAGCTAAAATTTGTCAATGATTTTCCTTACCTAGGTCACATCATTATAAAAGATTTAAAGGACATTGAAAACAGGCAACGTAAATTGTGGTTTTTAGGGAACATGGTAACGAGAAGATTTGCCTTCTCCCGCCAAGATATAAAAAACAACTCCTGTTTCAACCCTACTGCTATAACGTGTACGACGGCTCGCTATAGGCAACCTCTGTGACTAGATTTTGTTTTTTTCCCGAGTACTATCATTATTCAAGCAATTTTTGTGATCTCCATTCTTTTTTTTCCTCTCTCTCTCTCTCTTTATTTGCTGATATGTATGCTATCATCATTATTAAGCGTTAATATTATTGTGATTTTATTACCCAGACCTTAGAACTCTGTGGTCAACCTGCAAATTAATGTTTGTACTGTTTCACTGTTATTATTCCATATCTTATATTTTTTACTGATGTCATAAGTGTAAGATTACTGTACCCCTATTGTAACACTGTATATAGCTTTTGCTGAAATAAAGATTACCATTATTATTATTATTATTATTATTATTATTATTATTATGTGACCATACAAAATATGAACAAGGGCTTATGTAATGTTTCTATCTTTTATTTTTATGAGATATTGCATCATGTTTGTGATGAAACACTCAATTGTTTTGGGTGCCGTGTGCTTTGAAAGTGTCTGGAGGGCCCTCGTGCTGGCTTTCCTCTTACTTCTTTATTTCGGAGATAAAAGGTGGGTGGAGCTAGCTAACTGAGAGAGTTCGTCTCGTGTTGCGTGGATACGTGTTTGAGAGAGCAATACTTGGTAACTCTGATGCCTTAGCCCAGCCCCGACACTTCCAGAACTTGCTCTCCTGGAGGCTTCTGGATGTAGCTAAGTTTCATATATAGGGCGGCCCCCGGGTTCCATTGATAAGAGAGAGTTCCAGCCTTAAGACAGCCATCTCCCCCTCTCTCTCACTCTTGCATGCAGCTCAGTGTATTGTTTTAAAAGTGTTCAGTGAAATATCGAAGTTTGGTGTGACGAGTTTTTGTAATCATAGTGAGTACTTATAAAAATTCTCTTGGAGTTTGTAAACGGCCCTGTAAGAAGGTGATAGGTACTTGTATTGTGATCTGGTTATCGATTTTCATCAAGTGTCAAACTTAAATATTGTATTCAGATTAAATTTCAAGTGAAAAAAGTGATTGTATAATTTTCATGTGTTATTGCTTTTTTCTTAGTCTAAGGTTTATTCAGATATAATGGTTCATATCAAGTTATATAATTTTCAGATCGTAGCATTTTTGTCTCAATCTAAGTTTTGTTCAGACTTAATATTTCAAGTGATTTATTTATTTTATGTAAATTCTTGCAAAGTGTTGTAATTTATGTATAAGATATTTATTTTTGTAAAGAGTGTATTATTTCAATCATCACAGTTTATTACAACATCGCTCGTATCCTGTAAAGAACCGTAGTAAGTTTGTTTGAATAATTCTTAAGAATAATTACCCAGTTTTGTTTTGAGTGTACTTAAGAGACCTTTGGATATTCAGTTTTTATATATTGCTGTCTGGGAGTTATTTAACTGTGTCAGAGTTCGGGTATTAATATTTCCAAGTGTAACAAAATTAATGTAAAAGCAAAAAAGCGAGTTTAGAATTCGAAAGGTTTAACTTGCCAGTCGTAATATATATTATATTACATGTTTGGTTCCCAAACATGAGCCATAGTATGATATACTTTTAGTGCCCAGACCCGGGATCCATCATTGTATAATAATAAATAAATAAATAAATATTTTACATACATAAATGTATATATATATACAGTACAGTATATATATATATATATATATATATATATATATATATATATGTATGTATATATTTGCATATATAAATATATGATATGTATGTATGTATGTATGTATGTATGTATATATTTGCATATATAAATATATGATATGTATGTATGTGTGTGTGTATATATATATATATATATATATATATATATATATATATATATATATATATATATATATACATTATATATATATATATATATATATATATATATATATACAGTATATATATATATATATATATATATATGTGTGTGTGTGTGTGTGTGTATAAAACTGTCTCTCATACTTACAAATATCAAACAACAAACACTGCGAGCTAAACACCTTTTAAATTCTAAACAGTTTCTCAAGCCAATGAAGGCTTAACATGCAAGAAACAAATACAGGTATCTGCAAACCGGCAGCCAAAGGAGAGATGACAATTAACAAGCACCGTGATTTCACTTCTATCTTCAAATTTAACACTAGGCATGGTCTCCTGTGATCCATACAAGCAACCGAAGGTATCCAATGGATCAGTAAGCAATTCATGGGCTTCATCAAGTTAAAGAGAGAGTGTGAGGTGGACGTGCTTCAGAGGCGCTCCGGACACTTACTGGAATATCTATGGTCATTTACGTGCTTTCCCGTTAAAAATGTGTGTGTATGTGCATGAAGTGCTTCTCTGCCTAGTGAAGTGTTCTTTATCACTTGCAATCCTGTGCTTCTTGTTATAATTGAAAATTTCCCTCTAACCCAATCAGTGCCCGAAATTTCTTCCCCCCTCAATGCCATTGGCTGCTTTCGGTTCAAACAGTGAAAATAAGAAAAATAAAAAGAGAGGAGTAATGGTTTGCTCTTCGCTCACCCTAACCACAAGGTTGACATAGAAAATAAATGACCCGAGTGTCGATAGTGCCTCTCGTCCCTCCACCCCTCACATACAGAACAATTGTGTTTATTTTATCAATTCTCGTTCTAACAACAGCGATCTAGAGTCCATCACAGATGTCATGAGAAATCTTTTCACAGAAGAAGATATCACAATTGCATATGTCTCGTGCAAAGACTATATGCCCGACGGCATTCGGAATGATCGAAATCCAAAGAGCCCTACTTCTCAGAAGAAAATCTCTCTCACGTAAACATGGCTCAAAACCACAACAAATGTTACCATTTGCGCGGATAACCCATACACCCTACCTCCGGCCCAGCCAGCTGACCTCAATATAATGACTGCACATAACATTGCAGTAAAAGCCTTGGAGTTGTCAACTTTGCTGTCAAATACCTCTGAAGATCTCTGTGCAATCCCTGATGCAATCGCTGCAATGAGGCAGCAAATCAGTGATGCTGTAGGGCAGCAAATCAGTGATGCAATCGCTGCAATGAGGCAACAAATCAGTGATGCATTGGGTCACTAAATCAATGATGCCATCGCTGCAATGAAGCAGCAAATCAGTGATGCAATGGCCCTGCAAATCAATGATGCATTCGCTTCAATGGGGCTAAATATCAATGAGATAACAAATCAAATTGGAGAGTTGAAGGGAAAATGTAAAAAAGTTGAATGACCCCACGGACCAACCCCAATTGACACTTGAATAACCCTCGACTGACCCCACGCCCACCTCGGACCCACAAAACACCCGCTCTGGCCTGCCTGATACAGGGCCAAGGATCGTTACGAAGCAAACACCAGTTTTGGATACCACCACTTCCCCCTCCCCTAGAGATTCAAGAGAAGTACCACCCACTCCTACCTATCCCCCCTCACCCCCTACGTCCGTCTCATATGCCAGAGCACTAATGTCAAATGCCCAAGAAGATGACGAGGGATGGCAGACCTCCCAGTGAAAGACAAAGTTCCGACCTGACCGCAACCGCAGACAGGTCAACCAGCATTCATCCGGGAATATCTCCCCTCACCACCGCCCAAAGAGATGCCACGTCGTTGTCCACAACCTGCATTCCTCAGTGACTGAAGATGCCATCAGGCTCTGGGTTAGGAATATAACAGGATCAGACCCCCTCATTCTTTATAGCCTCAAGTGTAAGGCAGAAGGTAAAGTTGCATACAGGGTTTCCTGTTTATTCCATCATCGAAAGCTCCTAGTAGGCGAAAGCTTTGGCCCAGGAGCATATGTGTCCTTTTATGATCTAAAAAGAGATCGCCCTCCCCCAGCGACCCTAGTCCCCCAAATTCACCTATGACAATCAGCCTCCCCTGGCAACGCCCCGGCACCTGCCACACCCACACCCCCTGAGATTTCTGCTCTTATCTCCAAAGGTCGACGAAATTCATGGAGTCATTAAGTGTTTTGTCTTGGAACATATACGGGATCAAGTGGAATTTACCTGTTCTTAATGAGTTCTGCAATGATTTCCATGGCATTATTGCACTGCAAGAAACCTTACTCCTCCCCCATGACCTGGCTATCAGTGATTCGGTTCATGCTGATTATAACAGTTTCTCTGTCTCGTCGATGGTTACTCACGACTACATCATTCAAGGTCGTAGGAAAGGAGGTCTCTCATTTCTATGGTATAGATCTCTGGATAAGTGCATGAAACCAGTGACGTATCAAACTGACAGACTTCTAAGCCTGCAAGTAACGATCGAAGGTAAAAACATATTAGTGATTAATGCATACTTCCCCTGGGAGTGCCAGTCAAACTTTGATCAGTATTGTATATTACTAGGAGAAGTCCAAGGTATTATCAATGATACCTCCGCTGACCATGTGTGCCTAATAGGAGACTTTAATGCGCACCCATCTAGACTTTTCTATAATGAATTACAGTGTCTCTGTTTTCAACAATCTCTTCAAATTAGCGATGTTGCCATACTGCCTCCTTCCTCCTTTACTTATATACAAAACAGAAATAATATGCCCCTCACATCCTGGCTTGATCATTGTATTACCACTGACCGCCTGCATAGCTCTATCACTAAATGTATTATACGATACGACCTATCGTCTGCATTCGATCACATATCCATACAGATCACATTTCACACACCCTCCCTCCCGGCGGTACCCATCCAAAGGGAAAGGCTACCATCCATCTCATGAGATTTCTCCAACCTCCAAAAATCCACTGCATTCAAACATTTTTCTGAAAGTAATCTCCGCTCGATAACTCAACCTGCTGAAGCCCTCCTCTGCAATAATCCCAAGCGCCGCAACGAACAGTATAAAACAAAACTAAAGGAATTCTACGTAAATATAATAAATGCCTTACGGAGCTCGGGAAGAGACATGTTTAGACTCTCTTGAGGTAACCATCGAAATACTTGGTTGGAATGATTTAGTTAAAGACCTCTATGCACACTCTCGAGAAATGTTCCTTCTTTGGAGGAATGATGGTAGCCAGAGAGATGGTCCCCTTGCCCTACAGATTAGGCAAGCGAGAGCACAGTTCAAACTTGCTCTTCGTCAATGCTGTAGCAACGAAAATCAGCTACGAGCCGATGCATTGTCCAGAAAATTGACCAACCATGACTTCCCCCATCTTTGGAAAGATATTAATTCACTAAACCCAAAGTCAAACAAATTATCCCAAAGAGTAGGGGATGCAGTTGGCGAAGAATCCATCACAAGAATGTGGGGGATCACTTTATTACCATCCTAAATTGAATAAATGAAGTGGATACTCTCATCATTGTCAATATGGTTTTTCAATATAGTGACCGTATCTCCCCGAGTGATGTGTGCGAGGCTATCAAGAAATTACCTAGTAACAAGGCACCCGGCTGCGATGGCCTTCCTGCCGAGGCTTTCAAATTCTGTCACCCTATAATTTATATCCTATTTTCTGCACTATTTAATGCCTGTATATTACACCAATATCTCCCCGAAACCCTTTTACTTGTCCACTTAATACCTCTCATAAAAAACAAACTGAAGGATGCCAGTGACCCAGGAAACTACCGCCCCATCGCCATCACAACAATTTCATAGAAAATATTTGAATCTCTTCTGTTCCGTCGCCTTGCACCATTTCTCCACACCGCAGACAATCAATTTGGTTTTAAGACTAACCACTCGATTGACACCTGTATATATATTTTAAAGGAGATATTGAATTTCTATATATCCTCGGCCTCCCCTGTCTACTTATGTTTTGTAGACGTGTGGAAGGCATTTGACAGAGTAAACTATCTGAAACTCTTTTTGAAACTACGCAAAAGGGGAGCTCCTCTATATCTCATCGGTATATTATACTGTTGGTTCTCAACACAGCAGTTCTGTGTCAAATGGGGCAATGGCCTTTCCCAGCCATTCGGTTCATCTAACGGTCTCAGGCAAGGAGGCATCCTCTCACCATATTTATTTAATGTTTACACAGACGATTTGAATATCACACTGAATTCACTTCCCATTGGTTGTACGGTTAATGGCTTTACCATAAATAACCTTTGCTACGCTGACGATATGGTCCTCATCTCCCCCTCTGCCCAAGGCCTACAACGTCTTATCGACACCTGCAACGCATACGCTAATGAACATGACATAATCTATAACGAATCGAAGACACAGTGCATGTCTGTCCTTGCTAGAGCACTCCGATTCGTAGAAGATACACATATTTTCCTCCAAAACCATCATCCAACATTTTTCAATGATTTTCCTTACCTAGGTCACATCATTACGAAAGATTTAAGGGCACTTCTGACATTGAAAACAGGCGACGTAAATTGTGTTGTCTAGGGAACATGGTAACGAGAAGATTTGCCTTCTGCCGCCAAGATATCAAAAACCTCCTATTTCAAACCTACTGCTATAACGTATACGGCTGCTCGCTATGGGCAAACTATAGCGTGAATCAATGAGACGTATCACAGTCATTCACAATGATATCCTAAGACGCCTCACCAATACCCCGAGGCACCATTCAGCTTCAGCGATGTTTGTTGAAAATAGACTGGATAACCTAAAAAACATCATTCGACGATCTATAGTAAGTCTCACCTCCCGCCTACGATCTAGTGAAAATCCCCTAATTCAAAATGTGCTCGCAACTGCAGCGAGAATAAAATCCAAAATGTGGGAAACCTGGAATAAGGAAGCGTCAGTACAATGAATTGCATTCACTAATCTTTGATAGTGTGGCTATGCCAAATCTTCATCACTAAATAACTTAGGTATAATACCCAGTGATGTTATGATAACGTGTTTTATTATGTTACATCTCTGTTGTCTGGAAGTCCTGTATTTCCTTCACACTACCTGCTCTGTGACTAGACTTTTTTTTTTCTTCCCCTAGTGTTCTTTCATTATTCAAGCAATTTGTGTTCCAAAATAATTATCATTGTCATCGCCATTTTTTTTTCCGCCCTCTCGTTTTGCTTGCTGATATGTATGTTATCATCATTATTAAGCGCTAATTCTATTGTGATTATATTACCCAGACCTTAGAACTCTATGGTCAACCTGCTAATTGATGTTTGTAATATATCACTGATATTATTGCATATCTCATTTCTGTTTTTTACCGATGTCTAAAGTGTAAGATCACTGTATCCTTATTGTAACTCTGTATATGGGTTTTGCTGAAATAAAGATTATTATTATTATTATTATTATTATTATTATTATTATTATTATTATTATTATTATTATTATTATTCTTTAAACGGATAAGAATCCTTACATAAACCAGCAACAGCTGCATCAGCATGGCATCTAATATTTCCTTGATTTTATACTTGAAGTTAATGGAAATTATAAAATCAATGGAAGGTTGTCTAAACGGACAAGAACAAAACAATTTAATGGCTTTTAAAGGTCGCTCGTGGATAAGGGGCGGGGGGAAAGTGACAATGACAGTATCTTGGGTAGCAAGACAATGCCCATGAAACTGACCATATATACATATGATCAGCTCCCTTAGCACCCTTTCCACCCAAGCTAGGACCAGGAAATGGCTGCTGATGGCTCAGTTGTAGACCTATAGGTCCCCACAAAACCAGGATCCTTAGCTCACAAGAATGGTGAGGTTGCAAACACTAAAAAAAAAAACTATCGAGCTTGAGCGGGACCAGCTCCCATTTAGGTGATCGCTAGGCAGGGATGTTTTCACATAGGCCACCACAACCCAGATTCAAAAGGAGTAACCTACTTCAAGTTCTTAATACCAGGAAATTAAAACAAAAAGTATAAAATTGGCGACAAGCATCCATAAAATGGCATCTACTTCCCAAACCTGAGAATCAAATTATATTAAATTATATTCTTAGTTACGTAGAAACCTAAAGATATGTAGCTGTAGATTTGCTCGCTGAAGACCAAGACAGTGAGGTAATAAGTCAAAGTAAGACCGTTACTCGAGCAATTGACAGCCGGAGCAAGCACACACCATCAGCATCAAGAAGAAAGGTGCCTAAGGCAGTGCTTATTTTTGGGATCATGGTCTGCTTAAAAAAAAAAAAAAAAAAAAAAAAAAAAAGACTGCTGTAGTAATTTAGAACCGAATAACTAAATTAGCAAAAGGAATTTAATGCAATAAATGGACAAGGGGAGGTAATGGACAAAACCCCAGACCACGCAAGTACAGTGAACAGATAATGTAAAGGCAATTATGTATAGCTCATCCCTACAAAAAAAAAAAAAAAAAAAAAAAAAAAAAAAAAAAAGGCTACACATATCGTAGAATATATAAACTTGAAAGTCCAATTTCTATATAAAAATCAAAACTGTTCCTTCTTTAATATTTTCAACTTAAAACATCTTCACTTACGATCTTCTATTGGACTTTTTCTCCTAATCAAAATCTCGGTTACTTTTCCAGAAACTGGAATCTATTACTCGTTAATAATTTTATATCTAAATTCTAGAACACAGTACGTTCATCCTTTTATTCATATGAACTTCAACCAGACCTAATACAATTGCACTTATTAATCATCGGCAATCAGGTTCAAAGGGATTAAAAGAGCTCATGGTTTCTTATTATGTTTACAATAAACACTAGGATGCATTGTTCTCATTAAATATCATTTTACAACAACCTATATAAACTATATAAATAAACACATACAGAAACGTGCACGCGCGCAAACACACACACACAGTAAATATATATATATATATATATATATATATATATATATATATATATATATATATATATATATATATATATATATATACATATATATATATATACAGTATATATATATATATATATATATATATATATATATATATATATATATCAGCAGTTACATATAAGTATGTGTATTGCATAATTTTAAAACGACGTAAAACAACAATCAAGTATTCATTAATGACTTCTAAAAACAAAAGAAAAGACTACAGTATTATACAATAAGTGACAAATTACATACACAAAGTCTCTACAAAGCTTATCTCTGGGGTTGCCAACACCGAGCACTTCAATTCTTTCAAACTTCATTAGGAAAGCGTCTTTAAGGGTCCTTATTAGCATAAACTGACCAAAAGAGGGAACATTATAAAAGAAATCTTCAGACAGCAAACATGTAACTACCACGAGAGAGAGAGAGAGAGAGAGAGAGAGAGAGAGAGAGAGAGAGAGAGAGAGAGAGAGAGAGAGAGAGAGAGGATGGCGCCAAATAATCCTGCAAAAGATATAAAATTATGCATAATGAGTCGTCTTGTATGAGAGAGAGAGAGAGAGAGAGAGAGAGAGAGAGAGAGAGAGAGAGAGAGAGAGAGAATAGGAGGTTGACATCTCGTCCCACAATGTTTTAGTTTAAAAAATTCTTCATCTTCACAGCAAAGTTAGCTATGGTCTCGCATTCCAGATCTGGAGAAAGAAAAACCGGGCTTTATTGAGCTCGCATACCGACGAGCACGTGTGCGCGCACAAAACCACTAAATTAAAGCCATGTCGAGGAGGCGAAGGCATGCACTCAACACCTCTCCCTTTGAGGACATTAGAGATAATGACATGTTTTCATTCAGACAACCAATGTCCAAATAAACGGGGGAAATTACTTTGACATCTTGCGTCCAGCTCAAAATAGGCCCACACAAAGGGACCGGTACTTCCCACATAAAAAGGGAAAAGACCAAATAATTCAAGACCACAGACCCAAGAAAACCAGTGGCTCAGACGGTCAGTCTCCAATCACTGAAGTGGACGACGAGGAAGATGCAGTCTTAAATTACCCATAAGCCTAAAAGGAATTCCTTAAGGACACATTCTTTCTTCTCCGTTCCTTCTATTCCTTTCCTCTGCGTCTTCTCCTATATTAATAATCTAAATATTAGTTTC
The DNA here is from genome assembly GCF_036898095.1 of Palaemon carinicauda. NCBI lineage: Eukaryota > Metazoa > Arthropoda > Malacostraca > Decapoda > Palaemonidae > Palaemon > Palaemon carinicauda. Next base: position 34,204,103 of record NC_090740.1, read on the forward strand.
CTTTTAAAGAACATTTACCAAAGAAGGGGCAGCGCACATCAGCTTCCCGAATGCAATAACCAGCCTGATATAACCATTATAGTTCACTAAGAATCAGAAATTCGCTAAAGGATTACCTGCAACTGGTTAAAAGATAGTAGTAGTTAAAATCCATCTTGAAATTATTACCTGCTTTTGGCCCAACCTTTAGTAACGCTTGGGACGAAGTGACCACCAGCGTCCTATACAGGTAAAGTCATTACAACACGTAGGCCTACAGGTGAAGAGTAGTTTGGAAGAGGAAGGTTTACCTTGATCCGGGGTAAAGAAAGGATGGTTAGGAAAACGAGGAAATGGACTAGAAAGGTTGAATAGAGCTATATCGAATACATGACCTATATGATGGGATGGGATGACCCTTCCTCTTAGAGATGTTCGGTTCGACTCTCTCTCTCTCTCTCTCTCTCTCTCTCTCTCTCTCTCTCTCTCTCTCTCTCTCTCTCTCTCACAATATCAGTTAATATATTGCCCTCCAGGTAGCAGGATCTTTTAAAGAGGCCACAACAGACTAACAACACACCCATAAAAGAAAACCACAAATGACAACTGCCGAAAAAAAGGAGACGAGAATAATTATCATCATATATATATATATATACATATATATATATATATATATATATATATGTATATATATATATATATATATATATATATATATCACATATATATATATATATATATATATATATATATATATATATATATATATATATATATATATATATATATATATATATATATATATATATATATATATATATATGAGCCTATATACATTTCATATTGGGAAATCAATAAATGAAGTGAATGTCACACAAAATGTACCATTATTAACTAAACTTACGTGTTCTGTGATTGTTCAGACAAAGTAAATTATAAAGCAACGTACAGTGATAACTTATAAGTTAGAACACTGATGAAAAACATTGTTTAACTATATTACGAATAAACATGGACGCAAAAAACATTAGTCCAAGAGAAATAAAAAAACATACTTACACTGCTTCTTAGAACACCTGCGTTTGTAGGAAAGAGATGTATTGTGAAATAAAAATAAGCAGAAATGAAACATCAATCTCCTATTGCTCTATCCTAACCTACTTACTCTAAAGTTGTACAACTATAAAAAGTACTGTATATCCTATAATATTAATATTCCAATTTCTTTACTCATCTTTTCGGATTCTCAGTTCATTCTTTTTAAAGATTTCATTGAACCTCTATATTCCTATAATTATATGATTATCCAGTTTGCCTTTTATTGGAGAGATAAAATGTGTAAGCTGCTAAATCTGTCGTTCCTAAACAAATTTGCAGTTTCATCTACAAAGCATAAGCATAGAAATCTAACCAGGCGATTCTACATTGTTAGCTTCCTTCATACTACTGAAGCCTGCGAGACAAGTGTATTGATTAGATGTCTTTTCTGCATCTCAATTATTAAATACAATTGTGTATAATTTATGCTCATTTGTAGTATTGTTCACATATTTGGGGTGCATTTACTCTCTCTCTCTCTTCTCGATAGGATTGAACTAAGGCAATTCATTTTATTAATTATCCCACTTCTTGGTACGATTGAATCAGGGAAACTCATTTCGAATTATCCGAGTCTTACTTCACCTTTTTATTTTCTACCTTTTCAGCACAAGTGAGCTAAGGTTTCTATTTTTTCTATAGGTGTTATGATTACTGTTCTAAAACAACATCTGACCCACCGGTACCACTACAATGGGAAAAATTGGTGTGTACTACCAGTCCAAAAAGTCAAAGAAAAAACACCACGTTTGGCCAAGCTGAACCCAAAAGGGGCCAACTTGTTAAACTTGCATACTTGGTCGAGTAGCCTGTGGTGCTCAGAAAGCCTCCTACATTAGGACGATGAAACCTTGTCTGTCTCGACACTTCATCTGCCATCAACATAAGACATTTTGAGGATTAACTTGGTCTCCATTTCATGGGAGACATCTGGTCCCTGGGACAGAAATAGACGACTGTGAAACTAACCCCGCCCCCCACAAAAAAAAAAAAAAAAAATAAATAAATAAACTTCCAGTAGGAATAATGATAAACTTTTCCAAAGTTAAGGCTTCCAGGGTACACTTCCATCATCCCCGAGACTCCTACTTAACAAGAGCCTTTTCTTATATACCATTGGTCCAGGCCTACTGAAATGATTCTACTCTAGTAGGGGTAGTACCTTTGCAATGGTCTCATGTCTGATTGCTTCAGTTACTATATGTCAGATTGAAGATCTTCGAATTTAACAATTGCAATTTAATGTATATCCGTTTCAGTTACTATATGACAGATTGCAATTTAGCAATTTAATGTACTGTATATCCGTGAGTATGGACACTAACTTAGCCTTCTACTAAAAGATTTAGAGGTCGCTCATGAATGGTAGAGGCAAGGGGCAGTGACAATGGCCTGTACACTGGCCATATATACATATGATCAGTGACCAACCAACGCCCCCAACACACACAAGCTAGGAGTCCAGGGAGGGCAAAGCAATGACTCAGCGTTAGACCTAAAGGCTCCTCAAACCCAACATCCTTTGTTCACAAGGATGATGAGGTTGCAGACACAACAAGAAATTATCAAACTTGAGTGTGTCCCGAACCTAGTCCAGCAGACCGCCAGACAGGGACGTTTCCAACAGACTGCCAACAACTCGTTTCTCAGTTGCTCAAATACTCTGAGTAAGTTTGATCTTGAATCGTGACATTGCTCGCAAGTCTCGTTACTTCCTAGGTCACCGTTTAGGGAATGTTGTGGTTTCAGAATTTATTACAAAAATATAAACATCAATAAACATAATTGAATACTAAAAAGGAATAATATTTGTACATAAATATGAATAACATTATACGATTGAAATTTAGGAGTGACAAAAACTGAAAAATTAACGACGTGAAAAAATATTGCAAATATTGATATTTACACTCTTTCAAAATTCTGTACAGAAATAATTACCCTCATGATTTTGGCAACGAGAGTTGGAACACATTAGAACAGTGCGCCGCGTGACTAAGGCATTCCAAAGTTGTTACCAAAATATCAAGTTTGCCAGAGTCATGCAAAGCGCCTTTCCCTGAAAAGCAATCAAATACCATGGACCATACATGTCTGGATAATATAGGTTGAAAATGGAAGTTTTTAAATATTGTATCACCACGAAAAACACTAATCATCTATCATTAAAAAAATATGTACCTAAATGGCAAATAAAACTCTTCTCACCTTGGTCTTTGAACACTCATTTTGCCAAGTTGTCTGCCCTTCAATTGCATGTCACACAAGAATATGGTCGTGATCATCACAAAAAACCCTAACCGTATAGAAAAACTCGAATTACGGGGGAAATCATTTATGGGTAACACAGAAACTTCATGAAAATCTGTTAGACCTAAGCTAGGGAAAAAGTTCCAAAGTTGATTTTAGGAAATTGTTTTGCTTTCATAACATCAGTGACCACCAAGTAAATATTTTTGTAACATTGTGAAGTTCAACTGTTTTTTATATTCTTCCAAACACCATGCATGATTCGACTTTCACAGCTGCTCTATCTTCAAAAAATTCAAACTAGCAACACATGAAACTTAGCTTTTCCATTACGCAGTCCTGAAAACAGACGAAGAAGAGTTAAAAAAGAACAAAATACTTTCCCAAACCAATTAAATAACATGAAATAAAAGAATAAAATCTACTGACAAGGCCAATGATCTTAAAGCAAAACAGGAAACTTTCTAATAAATTAAGAGCTTACAGTAACTAGAAATATTAATACTTCCATTATCCCCCTTTTACTCTATAAATTACTATCAGTTATCAAATTCCATAATTCAAATATTCAAAACAAAAACACAACTCTAGCCATTTTTAGTTTTAATGGCATATCATGACAATTAAATAAAATATATCTTCATCATTGAAAAAATTAAAGAAACACGATGACCTGAGAAACGATAACCATTTCCATATCTGTTCACAATTTAAGAAGTCCTTGATATTTTTGAATCAACACATTTTAAGACTTGAACAATCAAATGACTATTAAATATCAAATAACCAAATAAAGGCAAATTATCAAACATAATCATTAATTTTTTTTTTTGCCAGTAAATCAAGTAAATGTACACAATGTTCAGACTGAGATGTATTCAGTTGACAATAAAAGAGCAGACAAATATATTTTTTAATTAATGTAGAAGTACCCAATACAAACCAAAAATTGGGGAATGTAAGTTGAAATATAAAAAATTAAAGCCAAACCATTAACCCCATTAGTAGTACATAGAATTTTAAAATGAACAAGAAAGTTTGAGACGTATGGTTATAAGAGAAAATTATCAACCGCAATTTCCTTACACACAAAACTTCGCCATATAACACACGCCTGTAAATTTTAAAATCCAATACAAATTTCCTAAAACATACATAGCTGCTAGTTTCTTCAAAATGTTTGTAACACAATTCTGGTACATCAACATGTAGAGCTAAGCTTAGTAATCTTTAAATTCTGGCAAGGTGAGTTTTGGGATAAGAAATTCCTCGCTGTAAATGGTCCTTGTTAATGCTCTAATAAAGGATTCACTCGCTTTCAGACCTGGCCACCGGACACGAATTTTTGAACAGGCCTACCACATATGTTGGATGATTAATTTTGACTAAAGGGAAAAGCAGTGGTTTTACTTGAAATAAGATATGAAACCTCAGAGTCCGAGTATAATTTTTGCTTTCAAATATCTCCCAATTCATATCTACAAAAGTTAATATAATTTCATATTTTCTAATTTCAGAAGCTATTCTGAACACTTAAATGGTCTTTTATTTACAAACCAACGTTCAGGGACCTAACGGCCTCAGGATTTTAATCTGTTAATTATCTAGCAGGCAAATATGTACACAACTACTAGAAAATACAAGGCAAGGAACTTAAGTAAAATAAGAAATTGTTTTGAATAAATAAGATAAACATATATATGGATACAATAACTGTGTTCATTGAATTGTTTCTAGCCGGTTAAATGCTATTCTACACTGTACAACAACTGCAACACAGAATAGCTAAAAAAGTTCATGCTTTTGAAAGATATTATTCTTGTTGCTGTATCTTTACTCAATGAACTTCTATGAAGCCCTTTCACAAAGACAAGAGATGAGGTAATACCTGCATTTTCTATGTGAATCAAAGAACAGTGTACGGCTCCATAAGTCAATGGAATGAATGGAATTTTGGATTTGGGCTATATATTCCGCCACTGGGACCTGTGAGGCCATTCAACGTCCAAACGCATCTGGAGTAAAACCCTCTAGAGTTACAATTTGAGGAAAAAGTTAGAAGAACTGGACACCAAGACTGAAAAAATAAAGCAAGAATTGAGGTAAAATAAAAGGATACAAAGCAAGTGGTGCTAGGGATCAAAGGAGCACTAAAAAAAAGGAACCCTTAAGTAATGCTGACAGTGGACCCCGCGAGGTGGTGACGCACTTAACCCCCTCCCCCCACATGGTATGCCTTTCTGACACAACTGGCAAGTCAAATCTTCTTTAGACTTATTGTTACCTTTAAAGTGATATTCTAAAGGTTTAAATCTTGTTTTGGCTTTTCCAACCAATATCCCTGGAATAGATTTGGATAATATTCCTGTTCCAATTTTCGACCACAGTTTGGACAAATTCATGAATTTCCTTCTCTACATATCTTTTCTTTTTCTCACTCACTCTCTCTCTCTCTCTCTCTCTCTCTCTCTCTCTCTCTCTCTCTCTCTCTCTCTCTCTCTCTCTGAAGGTAATCTATTAAGCCAGGTATAGTCATTGGATTGCCGGTTCCAACGCCCTTTGGACACAAGAATAAGCTTTGAGTTTTCATCTTTTACTCTACAATCAGTTTTTCTCATATCGAGCGATGGCCTAAATGCTCCAATAACTGGCCTACATTATAAGTTCATAAAGACAGTTTATATATCCAAGTAAATACAATAGAATAAACGAATAGCAATACAATGCTTCCTATTAACAAAGCGTCATAAAGCTGCACTGAATAAAAGTTCAAGATTCAAGTTCTATCGTTAACCTAATAATAACAACAAAGATGCGAAGATCTAGTTATAAACAAAACGGATATATTTAAGTTATATAAACAAGAGTTTAGGCAATTAGGCCTGTTGGAAAATGTACCAAAGGCCCTCTCTTTGTGCTTTTAAATCATCTATTTATGACTGTCTATATCTGTGGATCATTTAACACCTTCCTGAAGCGCGACCTACTGTTCTACTTACATCATCACCACATTAGAGCAAGAGCCCGTGGCATGCATATCTTTTTTCTAGGTAAAGTCAATCTAACACCTACCTACCTACCTTTCTACAATGACCACAACAACAAAGGCAAATCATGTGACTTTTATCATAATAGGAGCATAAATGTTCGGTTAATAGTATAATACTTATCAATCATACAAAGTAAATTCCTTGTCCGTACCAAAGTTACCGATCAAGTGATCTCATCTTTCCAATAAAAATCGATGATTGTAGTTACAAGACGGTGAAAATTTTCATGATCACAAAAGCGCCCTATTGCTATGCATACCGAAGTGTATTGCTCAGGTTCCTTGCTTCTAATGACGTCGTTTTTTATCTTTTTGTAATAGAGATTCCGCGTCTAAAACAGCTGAAATTTTTTCACACGGAGGGCAACAAATAAGCAATCTTGCAAAAAAGGTCTTGTATGTTCATACGCAAATAGCCCAAAATTGTTTTAGTTGTTTCAATGGATATATATATACAATCAATTTCTGCTTCCTGAAAATGACACTGAACCACAGTGAGAGGTTGTATACGCGTTTTCACAAATCAAATACACCCATACTGTATATATATATATATATATATATATATATATATATATATATATATATATATATATATATATATATATATATATATACACAGTTGTGTGCGTTGCAAAAGACTTCCAGGGGACCAAAAAGGTTAAAAAATACTCGTTCAGTTGTCTAGGGCAATCATTTATAGCCTCTGAATCTTTGAAAGGAAAATTTTCTAGTAGGTTTCGTAGGCTTCTCAATTCACTCCTTTCTATTTCATAAAAATGTCCGAGAGTCAAAACTTTTATATAATACGACCAGAAGAACTTCTCATTCAACGTAAGCGGCCCTATGAAATACTAGTGACCACACTGTTGTGTGAAAATATCTTATGTGATACTTGAATCGATATATCTAAGAACAAAAACATTGCCCAACCTTTCTTGTTAAAATCTCTCGGTATTGTACTTCTTAATATTTTTGTACATAACCTGCTAGGGTTAATTTTTTGTTCATAGACCAGTTACTCGCCATACTTTTGAAAATATTTCAAAATGTACGGCTAGTACTCTCAACCATTTCACAAAGTTACTCTTCACTTAAACAACTTCTACACAAATGTCACACTCCATCCTTCATTCAATAAAATAAACGCTCTGACCTCTAGTGATTGCCTTTTTGTTTCCATTTCTTTGATCTTGATTGTCTCAGATTATCCTTATCAATCTATATATATATATATATATATATATATATATATATATATATATATATATATATATATATAAACAGTATATATATACATATATATATATATATATAAATACAGTATATATATACATATATATAATATGAATAAATACACATATAAACATGCATATATATACATACATATATACACACCTACGCACACACACAATATATATATATATATATATATATATATATATATATATATATATACATACATATATATGTATATATATATATATATATATATATATATATATGTGTGTACACACAGACATATATTACTGTACTGTATGTGTGCGTATATTAAAAGTTTTTAGAAAACCAAGCTGATTTGGGTATCAGAGGACCAGAATTCACAGCAGTGAACTGATCTTGAATCTATAAAATAGGGGCTCAAATAAACCCATTTGTCGAACTTCTATACTTGTAGATATTACTTTTATTCAGTAAGAGCAAATTATGGTAAGAAAGGTGGAGGATTTTCATTCTTATTTCTAATTTCAACCAATTACAACCTAAGCATAGACAAGTTTTTGAATATAAAAAAATTTCCCCTAAGGTAAATTAATCAAGAGAATTAACATGTCAAATATAAAAAAAATATTCTTTAGAAATTATGAATGGCCATTAGTGAGACAAGAAAAAAAAATGCTATATTCAACTAAGCAGACCTTTGTACATAATAGCAGGATTAATGTCTAAATACAAGTTCTATTTTTTTAAGGTACTATTTTTGAAAAGTTTAAACCCAATTTCAAATAAATGAGCTTCATCAGTAAAATTCCAAATGCAACTTTATAAATCTGACTTAAATAATTGCAAATTTATTCTCAAAATACAAAAGTCTGTATCGAAAATACCCAGTATAGATATTATCAAACAAACTCTATAAATGTTTTCTAAAGATGTAAAATAAAGGGCAAATTATTCGAGCCTAATAGTGAAATGTGTTAGTTCTAAAAAAATTTTGAAAATTTCAGAGAAAATAATTGAACAGCTATATGCGACAGAATTTCCTAACTTAGAGAATGGCCTGGTAAATTTCAAAATAATAAACAATCGTAAGAAAACCTTCACGAATTCATAAAATAACTTCAGCGAGGTACTCCGGACAATGAAGTGATTCCAAGAGACACAGCCTGTTCCCCCATTAAACTTCGTTTGCGGGTGGGGGGAGAAGGTTATAATTAAGAGAAAGGCAGAACGAATCTTTTTGGTGAGATCCTGTTCATCACTATGAGTTTGCTTTAGGATATAATCATAATACCACTCAATTACCAACGATATTTCACTTTGAATTCATCACCTTGGCGTATGTGTTCAAAAAAATTCCATGGGTATGTGAAAGGTAACTGAATAAAATGAAAAGCTTCATTAACACGATTACTGCCATGCACCCAAAGGATATGCACGGGTAACATATTTCTCCAGAAAAAAAAATCCCTTTTGTTTTCTCTTTTACTTTGGTTCAGTTGTAAGAGCCATAACTCTCCTTCTCTCCGCCCTGTTTTGACCGAAGTAATTAAACACAAGTTGTTTCTTGGGGACCGACACTTTCGAAGAGGCTACTTCTTAATGGGAGGGGTAGGATGGACCAGAAGAAGAAGGAAAAGAAAATTGAAAGGTAGGGATATCTAAAAAATAATGTGGGAATGAGAAGAAATGTGGAAAAAAAGGAAGAGCTAGTCGAACAAAATAAGAGAATGAACTTGGAAGGAAAAAGAAGTAAAAAGTATCAGTTAAAGTGTAGTATAAGATGGAAAGTGATTGTCGGGAAAAAAAATCAAATGTGTAAATCTATGAAACCGGTAACTGAGAGGTGATAAAAAATATAAAAAAAAAATATTAACGACTGAATCAAAAAAATACGGTGAGTGACGTTTGAAGAAAATAATGAATGTGAACGAAAGAAAAACGAATGCAATAAATAGAAAAAAAAAAGACCAAAATAGAAGAAATTACCAAAAGTAAAGGTGATGTGTAATGTATCAAATAAATTCCCTTTGATTAATTATTCCTTTTATAAGCATTATTATCATCATTGATAATGCCAGTATAGAGGTGTGTCAAAATTCAGCCTCTGATATTACAAGAACAACAAAAACAACAACAACAACAACATCAACCACTTCTGCTACCACTGTTACTACTACTACTATTACTACTACTACTACTAATAATAATAATAATAATAATAATAATAATAATAATAATGATAATAACAACCGTTGCCAACGTACAATTTGCTCTCAACTCAATCATTATCACATATTTGGTATTACGGGAAACAAAAATATTATTATTATTATTATTATTATTATTATTATTATTATTATTATCATTATTATACATAGGCGGTAAAGCATGTGCTAGGATAGGAAATGAGGTGAGTGAGTGGTTTCCAGTGAGAGTGAGAATGAGATAGGGATGTGTGATGTCACCATGGTTATTTAATTTGTTTGAGAGGTTAATGTTCGAATGCTTGGTCGAGCATTGGAACCGATAAATGAGTTATCATGAATGGGAGGTGAATCAATTGTTGTCTTCGGATGATACTGTATTAGTTGCAGACTCTGAGGAGAAGCTGGGACGATTAGTGACAGAGTTTGGAAGGGTATGTTACAGAAAGAAGTTGAGAGATGTACGAGTAGGGAGGGTGGTGCTAGATTGAATATCATGATGAATGGAGAGTTACTTGAGGAAGTAGATCAGTTTAAGTAATTGGGGTTTGTTGTTACTGCAAATGGTTGAGTGGGAGCAGATGTGCATCATGAAGGATTCAAAGTGTTGGGGGCAGTATAGGGAATGGTAGAGAATAGAGGGTTAGTAATGAATGCAAAGAGAGTTTTGTATGAGAAAGTGATTGTACCAACTGTGATGTATGGATCGGAGTTTGGGGGATGAAAGTGACGGAGAGACAGAAACAATGTGTTCGAGATGAAGTGTCAGAGGAGAATGGCTGGTGGATCTCGAGGAGATAGGGGTAGGAACGAAATATTCTGGGCGACAACGATTGTCAGAAATTAATTGGCAACTTGAGTGAATATGAATGTGTCGAGGTGGTTTGGCCATGTAGAGAGAATGAAATATGGCTATATGCTGAAGAAGGTGATGAATGAGAGAGTTGATGGGAGAAGTACAAGAGGAAGGTCAAGGTTTGGGTGGATGGATCGAGTGAAGAAAGCTATGGGTGATAAGAGCACAGATGTGAGAGGCACAAAAAAAGCGTGCTAGAAATAGGAAGGAATGGCGAGCCATAGTGACGCAGTTCCGATAGGGCCTGCACTCTTCCTCCAGTCACCAAGGTGACCGCTGAGGTAGCAGCAATAGGGAATTCAGCATATGAAGCTAGGCTATGGCGCCCTAGCAGTACCAGCTAAACTCGACTGAATCCCTCGTCGGGTCTGGAGAAACGAAGAAAAAAAAAATCCTCTTTTATTCTTATTTTTTTCTTATGTTGGCTACCCCAAAGAATTGGGGGAAGTGCCATGGTAGATAGATAGATTATTTACAATAAGATAATACACGTATGGATTACGCATGAACATCAATTCCCTTGCTAACCAATGTCCATAGTAAAGAAAAAAAATGACATATTTAACAATTACGAAATTAGACAAATATAAAATAAATAAATCTCTACATAAAAAAATCGGAACAGTGGCTAAAGAAATGAGATATGACACTTGAACGCTGTATTAAAACTTATTATATCAGCGCCAGTAACCGTACATCAGTTTTAAAATAATAGTTTATATTTTATATATGACATAATGTATTTGTTTTTGACGTTGTTAATAGTTAATATATGACATATCTATTTTGACAATGTTACTGTTTTTAGAATGATTTATTGTTAATTTTTTCTCATTATTTATTTATTTCCTTCTTTCCTTTCCTCACTGGGCTACTTTTCCTTGTTGGAGCCCTTGGGCTTATAGCATCTTGCTTTTCCAACTAGGGTTGTAGCTTGGCTAATAATAATAATAATAATAATAATAACAATAATAATAATATTGATGATGATAAACTAGGAGTTCAGGATTACATTTAGTACTTTTTTCTAAAGTCAACTCATTGACGACAACCTCATCCCCAGAAAACTTGCCGAGTGCATAAAAGGTTATTCATATTCATTTACTGCGTATATATATATATATATATATATATATATATATATATATATATATATATATATATATATATATATATATATATAGTGTGTGTGTGTGAGTGCCAGATCTATTAATTTTTCGATTATAGTCAATAAATAAAGGCATTAAAATTCCCCCGCCATTTGAGAAAGTAAGTCATTCACCAGCACTATTACAACCTAACTAAGAAGGTTGGGCCGATTTGGAGTCCCATCCACTGCTTCATATATAAAAGTCATATCCCAATTGTTCTTCTACTGATGCCAGCAGATTGCTTAAAGCAATACCATGGAGACGTAGATTGCAAGTCCATTACACCAATCTTATCAATATGACCTCATATTTTACGCCCCCAATGAAAAAGTATCTTAACCAACGGATAACAAAGCAAAGCCCTCTACAATTCCAAACATAACTCCCCGCCCATTCCACACCCCCCACCCCAATTCTTTTTTTTCCACCCACGGATTGGTGGAGGAAGGTTGGAGAGATTTCTAACGTCACCACTCCTTTAGCGCTTCCAAAGCTTCTTTTGTTGTGGACAGCGCGTTCTGGGTCTGGACGGCACACACGAATCCTCTTCCACACAATGTTATCTTTAAATTACAACCTACAGTGATATATTAGTGGCGGCGATATATAGAGAGCGCCTTACGAAACGGCTACCAGGAGCAACCTCAATAACTCTATCGACGGCCAATCTCTATTTACTACACAGCCGTTTTGGTTCGACTTGCATAAGAGAGAGAGAGAGAGAGAGAGAGAGAGAGAGAGAGAGAGAGAGAGAGAGAGAGAGAGAGAGAATAATTTAGGACCATTGTGAAGTAATACAATGATAATGAAATAGAAGGGTGATCAAAAGGTAACAATAGATCGTTTCTCTCTCTCTCTCTCTCTCTCTCTCTCTCTCTCTCTCTCTCTCTCTCTCTCTCTCTCTCTCTTACCTAGTGTGTACGTGCGGCCATGTAAAAAATACAGTAGGTATACGAAAAGCTATTCATGGACAGTTTTATATAAATATCATAAAACAGTAGAAACAACAATATATTCATATAAACCCCAGCCCCGGGTACAAGCATGAAACAAAACAATAATAGAAAATAATGCAAGAGATCCATCTCTCTGATTACAAACTGATTCATACTAATTAAATAATGAGTTTACAACTGTAGCACTAGAATCATTAATCTGGCCTACATCTATAATTCAACAGCCTCACTCTCTAACCCTTTCTTTCCACAACTATCACTGTTACACGCTAATACATACACACACACACACACACACACACACACACACACACATATATATATATATATATATATATATATATATATATATATATATATATATATATATATAAAACAAGCTGTTAATAATGTATATTAAAACAAAGGTAATCGTTGCATATGGGGAGAGAGAGAGAGAGAGAGAGAGAGAGAGAGAGAGAGAGAGAGAGAGAGAGAGAGAGAGAGAGAGAGAGAGAGCTTTAAGGATGTTTGCAATGCATTACGGTGAGGTGTAAGTCCATGTTTATAAGACCTACGGTAGTTAAAAACTTCACATAATGACAAAACTTTAGTATGGGGCAATCCTTTTGCTTAACCCAAATACCATAAAATTCAAGGTTTTTTATATATATATATTTCTTTAGAAAAATAGGAATATCCGGAGACATTAAAGCATCTTGGGAAGTATCATAAACTGTTCATAAAGGAGCAAGTAGTCAAGAAGAGTAACCACATTAATCTATCAAAAAAAGACCTTCAAATCTGAAAGCGAATGACCATTTTTTGAAGGATCATATGGAAAAGATGATCACTTTATTAGTGTGTATATATATATTTTTGGGCTCAAGCCATGTCGTCCTGATGGAAGTTCCTATAGGGTAGCTTCCTAGGGTATATTACAACTACGGCGATATTCCCAGAGAATTTACCTTAAGGTACCAGAATTCTAACTCCTGGAGCGAGTATCCCTCGTGAAAGGGATATCGCGACATATCAGAGGACGTATTCTAGACACGTCACATGGCAATCTACATCCTGGACAGAGATTTCGTCTCGTAGGAGGTGATTGACGAGATACGAATTCGGGAAAGAAAAAGGGGGAGCCGCTCCCAAGGCTTCCCTATCCCCCGATTCGTATGCGTGCCTGGCGCCAATCCTGGCGCCATCTGTATTCCTTTTTGCGTAGCTTAACAACTCGGTGTTTTTTCCTGTTTTTCTCGCAAATCTTGGATTTATTCGACTTTTCATGGCTTCTTCGTCTTCGTCGGCCTCTGATAAGTTGAGAATAGTGTCTGTTATGTATAAATGTAGGCTCTTGGTAAAATTTTGAGTGATTAATAGGATTAATCTTTGATACAAGAGCCGTAGCCTACCAGAGGTGTCCTGGACACTGTCGCTCGCTAGGTATAAATTAGTTAGTCAGAGCGACATTCCTGGTTGTTTTGCTTTAATAAATTTTAGCTATTTAGCATTACATAGGATTTCCTTTCGTGCTTAGTATTATTTGGCGAAGTATTCGCCATTCTGGCCTACGCTAGGCCATGTAGCCTTGTCGTTTGGTCCTAGTACTTCATGCATGATTTTGGTTTTTCCGAGTGTAATTAAAATTTTATTGAAGCTTTAGGCTATATTTTATACATTTTAGACTGTGTGGAATATTTCCAAGATTGTATACGTGTGAGTTTCGGTGAATTAGGTAATCGATTCTCTTGGTGCCTAGGCTAATTGCTTATGGAGCCTTAGTATACTTTATCATACTCCCCGGTTGCTTTCTTTTCTTCGGAGAAGGTATGCAATCCCTTTCCCTCTGTTTAAGCCTTGGGCTTATCCCTAAGTGGTTTTTTCCGAATTTATTTTCGATAAAACTATACTAGGGTGTTACTGTACCTTCCTGTTCCTGTAGTTATGGTTCAAGAGGGACAGAACAACAGAGTTTTTAGTCTGAGTGTGTGTTGTCTGGCTTGGGGCAGAGTCCCCCTCGCTGACCTAACACATACAAAAGGAGCTTAGCTCCCTTAGGTCACTACCGAAGGTTTCTGTAGTTATGATTCCTTCTTTTGTGATCTACCAGACTAGTCCTGTTGCTGTTCTCGGGGGAGGATAAGTTCTTCCCTTGGGAGTAGCAACGCCTTCCTTGCTTTGGTGCTCTGGAAGCTGGCAAGTATTGCTGGCCTTTCCCCTTAGATCTCCCTTAGGCTAAGATAAGTTTCTTGGCTGCGGGTGATCTGTCACTAAAGCAAGGTTGGCAGGACCCTCTTGTCCCTTCCCCCTCTATCTCCGTAATGGCCTAGCCATTACTGTACTGTACCTTGCCGGCCGTCAGAGCTGGCCGGCAGGGGTCTTACTGTACTGTACGTCGTTCTACTTCTGGACCTAGTATAGGTTGGGATGTGGAATTGACTCAGCCCATTGCCGGCCGGCAGAGCTGCTGGCCGGCAAGGGTCTTATGTTTTCGAGTGCTGCCCGGACCTCTCTTGGTCCCTCATCCATGCCTGCCGGCAGAGCCGGACGGCATTGGTCAAGGAAGCCTGAATTAGTTTCTCCCCTTCCTTATATGCACTCTTTCGGTTGCCGGGCTTGGAGGTTGTGTACACTCTTATCCCGGCATCCATTCTATTTTTATTCTAGTGCTGTACCTGTCCCGGCTGCCGGCCTATGAGGCCGGTAGCCGGGCAGGTGTAGTCCTCTGGTTCTTTTGCTGCCGGCTGGCATCGGTCTTGTACCTTTGCCGGCCGGCTTATGTCAGTCCTTGTCTGCCGGTCACCAAGAGTGTGGCCGGCAGCTGGGTACTACCTTGTGTAGTGGCTGGCCGGCAGCCATTGCCGGCCAACACTGGCTGTTACCGGCCGGCAGTTGCTGCCGACCGGCACAGGCATTTGAACCAGAGTGCTGCCGCCCTATAGCTGTTAAGTAGTATACTTTAAAGCTAGTTGTGGTGTGTGCCGGCCGGCAAAGGCAGGACGGCACACATCCCCCTATACTGTACTAGTATTCTTCTGTATAGCATATACAGTAAGAAGAAAACTATAGTAAAGGTTTTGGTACAGCACTGTATCTTCTAACACTATTGTGTTTTCTTGCACATCCCTTTGCTGTTGCCCTCAGATAGGAAGCTGAGTTCTTCCCTGTCTATTATCCAGGATTTTAAAATCATTGCTTAGGTGTGAGCTCCACCTGTTTCCTCTGGAAACCTTGCATTGGTTACTCTAGAAGAGATAAACCATTTTTGATTTTATTATCTGGAAGGCTGCAACAATGGGTTGTGAGGGAAACACAAGTGTGTGTCTTTCCTTTCTGAATTGTTATGCTATACTATGCATATCCAGTGATACATAGTTCACTTGATACTCATGGAAATTTCTTCTCTTTACAGAAGGACACTCCGAAGTGGGGAAGTGCTTTCTGCAATGTCAGCAGCAAGAAGCTCTGCGGACATGAGTTTTGTAGGAGACACGCAGCATACGCTGTCTCCAAGGATGATCTCCGGTATTGGGACCCTCAGGTATGTACTGTGTGCACTAACCTGATTAATGAGACATTTAAATAGCTAGGAAGAAGCTTCGTACCTGGGTAAGGGGCTTCCAAAAGAACACTTCTGGCCCTTATCTTCCAAGTGAGAAGATGAGGGCGTATCCTTTCCCTAAGGCATCAGCTGATGCAGTGATTCCCCAGCCTCAAGAGGAGATCCCTTAAGTTCAGATCCAGGTGGATGCTGAAGTCGCGGTCGCGATGCAAGACATCCAGCTAAATGACAGATGTCTGATGTGGACGGGTGTCAGGAGGAAGACCTCCTGGCAGAAGCCCAGGATGAAGTTCAAGCCCCTCTACATCGGCTGGTCTCCCAGTAGAGCTGGGACAGGCCCTCTCTTCTATTGTTGGAATGATCCAACAAATGCAGAAGGAGAATCAGGAGAAGGCGGCTGCAATGGAACTGCGAATGCAGTGCCTTGCAGAATCACATGGGCCCCAGAAAAAGCTCAATGTGAAAGACCTTCCCTTGTGCTCAGATGCTAACCCATGGAGGTATGCTGAGCACATGCCGATGACGACTGGAAAGATCGTCATCTCAGATAAGCTGGGCTCAGTTCCCCTGGAGGGTGGAATTCTGGCCCAGCAAGGCATCATATCCGGACTGTTATGTCCGGCTGAGGAAGGAACCAGCTTCAAAGGAGGAGACAGAGCCGAAGGAGGTCATAGTGATGGACCATGCTAAGGCTCAAGCTCTACTTTCATCCTCGATGAAAGAGAGGGGCTTCTCTAACTCAAAGGTAGCTGCATTGAATAGGAAGCTCCCTTCCTTTGTGTCCTCGCCTACTAGAGCCTTCCCCCTTTTACAGAAAGGGTTTCTGGCTGTACTAAAAGCAATCGAGGCCGGCAAGTCTTGCCCCTCCCTAGAGGAGTGTAAACCCTTGTCGCTGGCCCTGCCTATGGACCACAAAGACTGGAAGGACGTCCATCTTACGTTCTCAGTGGGAAAGTTGGAGGCTGATATTGCCGGACGTCAGTTCGGCAAGGACCTCCCTAAGCTGTCTGACTTTCTTTTGCGAAGTGAGTTCGATACAAAAGAAAGACTGACTGCCTCAATGTCTCTTCAGACTACTCTCGAGACGATGGCAAGTGACCCCAAGGTCCATGAAATGTTCATGGTAGTGGCCAAGCCTCATCTGGCCACAGTGACGAAGGACCTTTATGGCTTCATCAAGGCAAGGAGAGCTTGTAGGGAGTTCGTGTTTACCTCGGCTACGGTGAGGCACGAGCTAAAGAAACTAATCTCCTCCAACATTTGGGGAAAATACCTTTTTCCCTACCGACTTGGTCAAAGAAGTTGTTGATAAAGCCGCCTTGGAGAATAGATACCTTCTCCAGAAGTGGGGCCTGGCTATCAAAAGAAAGTCTTCCCCGGATGAGGGTCCTCAACCAAAGAGGAAGACTATGAGGACTAGGCTACCGTCTCGGCCAGCCAAGCCTCTTAGACAGCAACAGCAACTGCAATTGCCATTGCCCCCAGTGCCCCAGATCGTGGCACAAACCCCGACCACCTTTCAGTGGGTACCCCAGGCCGTGTCGACACAGTCCACGGCATTCACCCCAGCGTTCGAAGGGCAGTCTACTTCCTTTCGAGCAAAGCCTAGAGGAGCAGCCAGAGGCTCGTCTAGACGCCCCTCAAGGGGAAGGGGATTCAGGGGTGGTCGTGGTCAGGAAGGCAAGACCTCAGGACGGCAGTCCAAGTGAGGTGATACCGGTAGGAGGGAGACTTCTGAAATTTCGGGATCGGTGGACCTTCGATCCCTGGGCCAACAGCCTACTCAAGAATGGACTGGGCGGGAGCTGGTACAGCACTCCACCCCCGTACCTTCGGTTTTTCCAACACTCCACCCCCGTTATGGAGGAGTACGTTCAAGAACTGTTGGAGAAAAAGGGTGAAGCCCATCAATTTCTAAGGGAGGCTGTTTTGTGTTCCCAAGAAAGACTCGGAAAAGCTCAGAGTCATTCTGGACTTGTCGCCACTTAACAAGTTCATAGTGAATTGCAAATTCAAAATGCTAACACTGCAACACATAAGGATCTTACTGCCCAAGAGGGCATATTCCGTCTCTATAGACTTGTCAGACGCCTACTGGCACATTCCAATTAGCCATCGACTCTCCCCCTACCTAGGGTTCAGGCTACAACGAAGACTATACACCTTCGGAGCCATGCCATTCGGGCTAAACATAGCCCCAAGGATTTTTACGAAGCTTGCGAGCGTAGCTCTCAAACAATTTCGCCTAAAGGGAATTCAGGTAGTAGCCTACCTGGACGACTGGTTGGTGTGGGCAGCATCCGAGACAGAATGCTTGCAAGCTTCCAGTCAAGTGATCCAGTTCCTAGAGTACCTAGGCTTCAAGATCAACAGAAAAAGTCTCGACTTTCTCCATCTCAAAAGTTCCAGTGGCTAAGATCCACTGGGACCTTTTGTCACACCGTTTCTCCACCCCGGCGAAGAAAAGGAAGGAGATAGCGGGTTCTGTCAAGAGACTTCAAGATTCCGAAAGGATATCAAGACACGGGCAGGAGAGAGTACTGCGCTCTCTCCAGTTTGCTTCGGTGACAGACCCAGTGCTAAGAGCACAGCTAAAGGATGCAATCGGAGTTTGGAGAAGTTATGCATCAAACGCGTGAAGAGATCTGAAAAGACCAGCCGCTTCGGCTAAGTACTCTTCTCAGGCCTTGGTCCCAAGCCAGACATCTAAAGAAGTCAGGTTCTTCTTCAGCCACCTCCCCCGTCGGTGACGATTCACTCAGACGCCTCGAAGGAGGGATGGGGAGGTCACTCTCATCGGAAAAAAGTCCAGGGGACTTGGTCCAGGCTATTCAAGACCTTTCTCATAAAACTTTCTAGAAGCTAGGGCAGTGCTCCTTACCTTAAAGAAAGTCTCCCCGCGTCATTCGTTCCACATAAAGTGGTGATAGACAGCGAGGTAGTTGTGAGATACTTGAATCGACAAGGATCGAGGTCACCACCTCTCAACCAGGTGATGTTGGCCGTCTTCCGATTGGCGGAAAAGAAGAAGTGGTACCTGTCGGCAGTTCACCTTCAAGGAGTCCGCAATGTGACAGCGGACGCTCTATCCAGGTTCACACCGATAGAGTCGGAATGGTCCTTAGACGCAGGATCATTCTCCTTCATTCTGAATCAGTCCCAGAACTGCAGATAGACCTCTTTGCGACTAAAGACAACAAGAAGTTGCCTCTGTACGTGCCCCGTACGAGGACCCCTTAGCGGAAGCAAGTGGACGTGATGTCCCTCGACTGGAACAGATGGTCCAAGATTTATCTGTTCCCTCCTCACAACCTTCTGTTGAGGGT
This sequence comes from Palaemon carinicauda, assembly GCF_036898095.1. Lineage (NCBI taxonomy): Eukaryota > Metazoa > Arthropoda > Malacostraca > Decapoda > Palaemonidae > Palaemon > Palaemon carinicauda. The sequence goes on from NC_090740.1 coordinate 34,223,743, forward strand.
CCTCAACAAACTGAGATCCTTCAAAGGGTAGCGGCAATAGTGGCCCACAAGTGGCCGAACAGCGTGTGGTTCCTCCTGGCATTGGAACTGTAGCTGAAGTTTGTACCACTACCAGATCCAGTTCTGACCCGGCGAGTCCAGAAGTCAACTGTCTGCGCTTCATTACAGAAAACCCGGACCCTGCAGTTCATGATTTTCTCTCCCTAGCGGTGAGAAAGCGTTTCGAGATTTCGAAAGCCAGTATAGACTTCCTTGAGGAATATAAGTGCAAATCTACTAGAAGGCAATATGAGTCATCTTGGAGAAAATGGGTGGCCTTTTGTCAAGGCGAAGATTCCGCAGGAGATCTTGACAGACTTCTGCTTACCTTTTTTCCCCACCTCTATGGTCAAGGGTTGGCAGCGAACACGATTTCAGCGTGTAAGTCTGCTTTGACAAGACCCATTCTATATGCCTTCCAGGTCGACCTAGGTAACGAGATCTTTAATAAAGTCCCGAAAGCCTGTGCTAGGCTCAGACCTTCAGCACCTCCAAAGCCCATTTCATGGTCTTTAGACAAGTTCTTCATTTCGCTTCTCTGTTGAGCAATGAAGAGTGTGCGTTAAAGGATTTGACACAAAAAGTTATTTTCCTATTTTGCACTCGCGTCCGGGGCCAGGGTTAGTGAGATTGTAGCCTCTCGAGAGAGGCAGGTCGTGTTCAGTTCCTGGATGGGGAAGAACTGAACCTGTTTCCGGATCCTACGTTTCTCGCCAAGAATGAGTTACCCACCAACAGGTGGGGTCCCTGGAGAATCTGCCCTCTGAAAGAAGATGCATCTCTATGTCCAGTAGAATGCCTAAAGGTCTATCTTCATAGAACTTCAGACTATAAGGGTGGTCAACTATTCAGGGGAGAAACATCAGGCTCAAATTTATCTCTGAATCAACTCAGAGCGAAAATCACATATTTTATTCGCAGAGCGGATCCTGACAATACACCCGCAGGTCACGATCCGAGGAAAGTTGCCTCATTCTTAAATTTCTTTAATTGTATGGATTTTGAACATCTCCGTTCATACACTGGCTGGAAGTCTTCCAGAGTGTTCTTTCGCCACTATGCGAAGCAAGTAGAGGAACTAAAAGAGATCTGTGGTAGCAGTGGGTCGCGGTGTTAACCCTACTGTTTAACTCTGCGAGGAACAGTGGTCTTAATTGGGACGATTAATTCCAGGGTGAGTGTGTAGTTACATACTGTACTACAAACTAAGTGAGGGCACTGTGTTGCCCATCCAGACTGTTCCACTTCCGAAGGTGAACCTAGCATAAGTGCAGACATGTGTGCCGAGCGTTTCTAACGCTAATGTCATTGATTTGTAATACAGGCTTTTATGACTTTGATACCTCGGTATCTTGAAAGTGGCATCTAATGTTTTTTCTTTCAGACAAACAAGCTCTGTTTACTATCATACTTATGCTTAAAGTTTTAGGTTATCCTCTTCTTATATATATATATATATATATATATATATATATATAATTGTGGTTAACCTGTCTATTTATTGCCTGTCAATAATCTGGTTCTTGAGTACCTTGCGTCTCCTTCACCTGTGTCAATTTATTGGTATAATTGAGCATTCGTTCTATGTACCTTATCGGGGATAATTCTAATAGAATTGTTCCTTTATGCAAGCTATGTTGCATTGGTTTTCCTCCTATGCGGATATAAAACCTTTGTCCAATACAAGTATTGTGCGGAAAACTGGTCGATATTTCATATTGACGCAGTGGTCCTTTACAAACTATGCTTTACTTAATATAGGGCGAGACCACTATATTAGCTTGCCTGGTATTCATACATAGATATATGTACTCTTCGAGACTTTTCCAGAGTCTAGTAGGACTCTTCCCTGTAGGGGGCAGGAAGCTCTAACATAGTTTATAGTTAGTTGAAAAGATGTATAACGGTAACATCTTAGGTCTCTAGGTCTAGTCGACCGGGAAAAAATTACCTCCGGGGAGTACGGCACGTTCTGAGAATCCACAGATACAGTAATGCTCTGGTACACTTCCATCAGGACGACATGGCTTGAGCCCAAAAAACGGATTTTGAGCGAAGCGAAAAATCTATTTTTGGGTGAGATGGCCATGTCGTCCTGATGGACCCGCCCTTGCCTTTCTAAGAAAGGGCTGTAGGACCCCTCCCTACATACAGTATCTGTAGCACCTCGTGTACGCTACAAGGAATACAGATGGCGCCAGGATTGGCGCCAGGCACGCATACGAATCGGGGGATAGGGAAGCCTTGGGAGCGGCTCCCCCTTTTTCTTTCCCGAATTCGTATCTCGTCAATCACCTCCTACGAGACGAAATCTCTGTCCAGGATGTAGATTGCCATGTGACGTGTCTAGAATACGTCCTCTGATATGTCGCGATATCCCTTTCACGAGGGATACTCGCTCCAGGAGTTAGAATTCTGGTACCTTAAGGTAAATTCTCTGGGAATATCGCCGTAGTTGTAATATACCCTAGGAAGCTACCCTATAGGAACTTCCATCAGGACGACATGGCCATCTCACCCAAAAATAGATTTTTCGCTTCGCTCAAAATCCGTTATA
>NC_090740.1:34228838-34248838 GCF_036898095.1 Palaemon carinicauda
TGTTACAAATTTGATTTAGATCTGATATAATGTTTGTATGGTATTATTATATTTGTGGTTTCTTTCGTTTACCCATAGGAATACAAATTTGATCATTTATTGTTACTATAGTGGTTCCACCACGTTTATCATTCCAAATTCCTCCAGTCATTTACTGGACATTCAATATCTACTGCATTTATATCATTCTTTAGTTCCTTATAACTATATCTAAGCCATTAGAAACTTACGTTTTAGTAAACTGTATTCTTTTAAAAAATAAATTTTTGTATTTTCAGGACAACCTTTAAAATCAAACAATCAACTAGCCCCTAGAGCAACTGTTTACTTATTTAATCATGAGTCAAAGAACCATAAACTTGTCAGCTTATTTGTTGGAGGCTATATGCATAATGATATTTCCCGTATTTTCATTTTATTAAATATATTTTTTCTCTCCTTACTTTAATTTGGTACGCGAGTAGTCTGCTAATTTTATGTAATGACCATTTACAGTTAGTATTATACCTTTTGGAACCCCAGCTCGCCTTAAGAAGAAAATTGTATTATAGTTTCCTATCCAAGGCTTATGAGAGAGAGAGAGAGAGAGAGAGAGAGAGAGAGAGAGAGAGAGAGAGAGAGAGTCTTGCAACTGTATCCACCCTAGCTGGGTTAAGATTACTTCGTCCAAGCCGTGCAGTTTTGACGAAGTAATAAACACTAAAGTCTTATATTTCTCTCTTCGATGTTTCCATCAGTTGATAACTACAAAATACACATTTACCAACTTAAACCAACGATAAAGATGAGAGGAATCTCTATGAATGCGATCATATTGGCCCTATTTCTTATCTGAGGTTTTAATGAGGGAGAGCTGTATAGTCATGAAACTGCCACAGAATAGGCAATACAGTACTGTAGAGATGCATCAAAACATTTGGGGATTATTTTGACCATTTTTAACGTCAGTAGTCTCTAAAGAAAATGATCAGTCACGTGTCCTGTGACCCTCGTTCTCAAAGAATATGTGAAGATCACCAATGAGATATCGGTTCCATCAATAAATTTAAAAATTAAGGTGACCTCGATTAGAATATTTCAATACTGCTAACATTGCCGTATACACGATCACAGGTTGATAAATTTAGTTAACTGACCAACATCAAAGCGGATATTACAGGGTTATTTTCAGAATGTACAGTAGAAGAAATGTTAATGTGTTGTAAAGCTTGAATTTTCCTTTGCTTTCAATTTTGTTTTCCTATCACAAACATCGAATTTAACATTTGAGCGTACAATATGAAGTCAGTTTATCGAAAATTAATTGGCTTACATCGTCTTTATGAACACCTAACTGTAGTCGGTGTTTTATTTTTGCCTTACTGGTTCACTTACATGACATTTCTTCCTTCTTGGCATATTTTTAGTTTGGGTGTTTTTCCCACTTGAGAGTGCTGCTCTTTTAGATGGAGGGTTAAACCTTAAAAATTTTTCTTTCACTTTAATTCTCATTCGCCTTATTTCGATAAAATAACTATGTATTTTGGAATATTTCAATAAGTTTAATCATATATTGATAAAGTTTATGTAATTTGGGAATAAGTAATCAACTTCCCATTGTATGGATACTTACATTGAGATTGACATACATTTTCGTTAATATAATTTTATTTTCATAAACAAAAATCCTTGTTCACAGATTCTTATACCCAGAAAAGACTGTGTTCATCCTCTATTTCTCTGGCTTAGTTAACAAGTTTTTAAAACACGTACATGTGCACAAACACATCCACCCTCTAACACACATCGAGGGAGGCTCGTGTGTAATCATACGCTTTAGGCCTCAAGTTCCGAAGGAAGACTGTCTCTCTAAAATTAATCCGTCAACGTGAAGGATTTATTGGATTAAACCGGATTTACAAGTGCTATTTATCCAAGTACCAAATGATACTTTACCGTTGCCCGTTATAAAAAGGAGTTAAATTACCAGCATCTTTTGTATTTTTTCATGCTCATGTTAAATACAATAAGTGCAATATATGAATATTTTCCTAAAAATATGGAACATTTTACCCGGAGAATCTTAATTTTTATCATTTTTAGTTTAAAATAAGATCAACCTTCTACGTTAGGTTAAAAGAAACACACAGAAATACTAATATCAAGATGGTCAAACCTTATTCGAATTCGAACCATTTCCATGAAAATTGAATTAAAAAAACTGGCATATCAACTTCTAATTGGGTGCAATTATCTGGGAAAAGCAGGTCAATATACCTTTAGTCTAATCACTGGGTAAGACAGGCGATTTAGAGTAAAGATTATTATGATTAATGTAACAGAAATGGCAATTTTTAAATAAATCTACATTATGCATGCACAATACATTAAGATTATATTATTTACTTTCAAGATGCATACTATTTACAGCAAATCTTTTCATCTGTATATCATATATATATATATATATATATATATATATATATATATATATATATATATATATATATATATATATATATATATTGAGCTTTTAATTCAATGCTTCTCCATTTATCATCTCCAACCTCGCGCTTCATAGTCCTCAGCCATGTAGGCCTGAGTCTTGCAACTTTTCTAGTGCCTTGTGGAGCGTAGCTGAACGTTTGGTGAACTAATCTCTCTTGGGAAGTGTGAAGAGCATGTCCAAACCATCATGTAATTTCAGGCGATTTGATTTCTAAATTTTACTTGACCTAGCCATTGTCTTGTACTGGAGATCATAGTTCCTAAATACTTGAATGATTCTACCTCATTAATCCTTTCCCCTTCCAATGATACTTCATCTTCTATTGGATACTCCGTTCTGATCATCTCTGTCTTTCTTCTATTTATCTTCAGCCCAACCTCGTGAGATATTTCATGCATTCTGATAAGTAAGCATTGCAAATCCTGTGGTGTTCTGCTAACAAGGACAGCATCATCAGCATACTCTAGGTCTGCCAAATTCCTATCACAAATCCAGTCTAATCTTTATCCATCATCTCTGACTATTATACGCATTACAAAATCCCTGAGGAGGATAAACAACATGGGTGACAACACATTCCCTTGGAGTACTCCGCTGCTCACTCGAAATTCATTTGATAGGACTCCATTATCATTAACTTTGCACTTGCTATGCTCATGAACAGACTTAATCAAATTTACATATTTAAGAGGAATCCATAAGAACGCAGAACTCTCCACATAATTGGCCAGTGCCGATTTAAAAAAATTCAGACATCACTGCTAATAAATATTACAATAAAATCCTACAGCCATTTCATTTCATATCACACAAATTATTCTAAGGGATTGAAAAATTCACGGTTTCCTATTTCCTTTTTTAAGTATATCTCAGATACGACAGCAGTGTGACTAAATTCCTCTACTGTATTCGTTACTACGAATATTCCATATTCCTACATACAGAGTAAAACCGTACAGAGACAAGAATTTATAAGAAACATTACATATATAAAGTTAAGCAATTGCATCAAAACATAGCAATAGATTGATGTGTACCCACACATGAGAGTATATGGTTCATGTATATATGTGCATGCATACTCTCATAGGTTTGATCACCTTAAGCATTTCCTCCTTTACAGGGCTGGTATGAGAGCCTAATCTTTCCGGATGAAATTTATAGGCCTACGCCCTCCATCTTGTTTGACACCTACCGCAGTCGCCAAGATATTACGTGATGGTGGAGAAGGATTGGACTGGATTGGAAACAGGAAATTAGCTGACCTAGAGTATGCTGATGGCGCTGCCCTTATCACCAAAACCCCACAAGACTTGCAAAGCTTCCTTACCAGAATGCATGAAATATCACATGAGGTGATGAGAACAGAATATGTAATGGAAGATGAAATATCATTAGAAAGAGAAAAGATTAATGAGGTGGAATCATTTAAAAATTTAGGAACTATGATCTCTAATACAGGGTTTTTAGAATTGGAGTTTAATGACAGAATGAAAAAAGCAAATCAGACAATGGCTAGGTTAAGTAAAATTTGGAAATCAGATCGCCTGAAATTACAAATAAAAGTCGGGCTATATATCAGTTTAGTGGAATCGGTGTTACTTTATGGACATGAATTGCGGTATGACAATGAAACAGTATTAAACAGAGTTTGTAGATTTGCGAACAAAGGTCTCAGAAGTATATTGGGAGGTAAATGGCAAGACAGGATTAGAAATGATACTAAAAGCGAGATTACTCGAGTGCCATATGTAGATGAGATCATGGTGAGGGGTAGATGGAGATGGTTTGGGCATGCTCTTCGCACTTCCCAAGAGAGATTAGTTCACCAAACTTTCAATTGGGCACCACAAGGCACTAGAAGAGTTGGAAGACCCAGGTCTACATGGCTGAGGACTTTGAAGCGTGAAATAGATGATGATGAATGAAGAAGCATTGCTTTAAAAGCTCAAGATAGAGACGAGGGGGGAAATCTAACCAAGGCAATTTGCGTCAATAGGCGTAGGATGATGATGACGATGATGATATATATATATATATATATATATATATATATATATATATATATATATATATATATATACATATATATATATATATATATATATATATATATATATATATATATATATATATATATATACACACACATAAACGTGTACACATACATTTGTGCGCATTGGTAGTAAAATACGCTACCTATCAAACACATACTCATCCATGTACGCAATGAAAAAAAAGATAATATTAACAAGGAAGTAGAACTTAAAAATAACATTTCAAATGGTACCAGCTGCCCAAAATGGAAATGGGAAGAAAAACATTAAACATCACCGCATAAGAATGAATGATTTCTTTTTCTCCAAAAACGGTACCTTTGCCAAGTTTTATTGGAAACAGATAAAAATCAAATACAACTATTCTCTCCCCTTCCCAGGGGCACCATCCCCCCACCTCTCCTAGCTCCTCCTCCCCCCAAACTCAAAATAACAGGAAAGCCTTGGAGAGAAAAATAGCTTTTCTCTACTCGATAAATCTCTTAAGGATACAAATAAATAATTCCCCCAGCAAAAGTGGAGGGCGGAGTCAAATCCTTCAGCTCTGGAAAAAGGCTGGAAAATATTTCTCCTGTAGGGATGACAGGGGGAGTCGTTTGGGTGGGGATGCTGGGAGTATGGGGTTTGAGGTAGTTTTGTTGGAGAGAAGCTGGAATGGAGAGAAACAGCAGAGACAGATGGGCCTGAAATCATCAACGGATGTGGAATGAGTGATTCTGGATTTATGGAATATCGTTTTAGAGGGCTTTCCAGACTTATCATATAGAGTTTCCTTAATATGCTTCAGCCATTTTGTAACAAGATTAAATATCTCAATATTTCCCACGATGTAAAAACACGAATCCACTTGGCACTCATGAACCATTGTGTAAGTGCATGCACGACAATACGTGTACCAAAAGCCATCATCGATCTTTTCACACTATTTCCGAATTACAGTTAAGAGTCATTTTGACAATACTGGGTTCCGCGGGGTACAATTTATTAAAAAAAAAAATAGGAAATCATATAAAAAGGAAAATAATAGGGATATACATACAGTTAAACAAGATGTTATCTTGGAGAAGAAAATTAGACTTCGGATATTTCAAAACATGAAATGCATCTAAACTTATCGTTGATGATTTTGAACCTAAATCTACATAATTAACGAGATCGTTTGGAGGCTAAAAATTTCGTCGAAGCTGACTAACATCCATACCACAAGAGATTAGGTTTTTCGAAAAATAAAATAAAATAACACTTGCGAAGTCTCTTATTGTTTAAAAGCTAACGCTAAACTCAACAACCAATTGACATTTTACTTACAAGTATGAACTTGCCTTGCCCTCAATAATTGAGCACTATTAATAGATTATAATGTTTTTACAATGAATATTTCCAAAATTACAGCCAATGCTAAATTATTATGTTACATTTCAATACCGTAGCCTACGCACCAATCTTGACCTAACTTGCACATAGTCATTATAAGTGGGTTTGCATGCTAAGTAAGAAGTTTGTATCTTGCACAGTCAGAAATGTGTATTCTACACAAAATTTTTATATGTTTTTTTATTCCTAATTTGACTTTAACCTCAACCTGCAAAATGGCATCATTAATGGGTTATGCTTACAAAAAATTAAGTCTATTCTCGTATAGTTCAAGTATTATGCCCAAGCTTTGGTTCTTGTTTGACCTATGACGTCCCCCACGTGGGAAAGTTCAAACAATAAATTCTTATCTCTTCCAGACTTTAAACGGTTCTAGACAACCTCGAAAACCACCCTTGGTAAAATTTTCCTGGAATACACCGACCATATTTTGTGTTACTCTATTAACAAACTAACGGAAGAACAGACAAGCAAACCAGACCAAATAATACAATCTTCAAGTCAGGGGTGATAAGGTCACGAAGATGGAAATATAAATGACCAGGAATTTTGGAAAGTACATGTTCAAGTGAAAAGTCAAGTAAAAGGCAAGACTTTCCCAAGATACCACCAAGTAACCAATAGTTTAAATAAATTCATTATGGAACGTTTCATATGAAGTACCTTTCTTCCTAATTTGTCTTGTTGTATAAATGGTTTTATTTAAGATTCATTATAATCTATCAATGTCACTGTAAATCTTGATTACTGCATTAAGGTAACCCCCCCCCCCCTCTCTCTCTCTCTCTCTCTCTCTCTCTCTCTCTCTCTCTCTCTCTCTCTCTCGCTGTACGGGGACAATGAAGGACTTAGTGCTACTGTTTTTCTTTGCATGTTTGAGTAACTAGGGTTTGTACTTATTTATTAGATTCTTTTACAGGATATTTTATTTACTTATTCATTTGTTCATTAACCTATTTTCATCTAATACTTTTTAGGTAATAAAATAGTAAAAAAATAAATATTATTTACCATAGTTTTTTTTTTTTAATTTGGAACCACATAGAATATTCTATGATGCCCCTTGTAGACGAAGCTTCTTGTTATCTTTTTAGATGAAAAAATTCAAAACTTTAATTTATTTGTATGACTCTCATATTCCAAGATATTCAAATTATAAGGCATACAAAAAAAATTACTATATAAATATGCAAATCATAAATTTTGGCAAGCTGTCAGACAATAAAGGGGATCCAAAACTTGAAAAAAATATACAGTTTGAATGAATGAGTCACAGTATAATTATTATCACTAATTAAACCTTATTTGGAAAAGCAGAACGCTAAAACCTCAATGGCTTCATCATGGAGAGCAGCCCAGCACAAAAAAAGGAAGAAAAATAACGATTAAACCGTATACGAAAAATAATAATGAAAAAGAATTAGATACATCGAGATCAATAACGTCAAAATAGATTAGTAATTTATAAATCATGCTATGAGACTTATGTTAATCAGTTCAACAAAAAAGCTTTTTCATCAAGTTTTAACTTTGCAGTTCCATCGATTCAAGTGCCAGATTAGGAAGATCCTTTCACAATCTGATCACATAAAGAATAATACCTCTAGACTGCATTCAGCCTCATGATGGAGAAATCAACAATGCTAGAATAATAACAAAAGATTGTCAGAATAATTATGGAAAAAATCGCAAAGATTATTCCATTTATATCTGGTTTTTGACAAATGTGGCGTGTGTGTGTGTGTGTGTGTGTATGTGAGTGAGAGAGAGAGAGAGAGAGAGAGAGAGAGAGAGAGAGAGAGAGAGAGAGAGAGAGAGAGAGAGAGAGCAAATTAAAACCAAGGCATTCTTATAAAAATCCAACTAAAGCTCCATTCAATTACATACGTGATAAAAATTACCAGAAATTTACATACCGGATAAAAAATGACCAGGAATAACTCCTTTCAGCGATATAGCTCCTTCTTCAGTTACGATTCCCTGGACCACATCCCGTATGAACAATACCATTAACTCTGGGCAATACAAGACGAAGGAGCGAGAGGTTGAGAGGGCGCCCGGCTATTAAAATGAATTTCATAGACGGGCAAATGGGTTTCATGCAATCATATATTTCTTGGGATATGCAGAGACGAGAGACGATAATCAAATACTACAGCGAGTTCTTACCGGTAAAGAAATTACCATTTAAATTCCAGTCGTGACTAACTTTCGTATTCAATAGAAACGAGGAGAGAGAGAGAGAGAGAGAGAGAGAGAGAGAGAGAGAGAGAGAGAGAGAGAGAGAGAGAGAGAGAGAGTTCGGCTGTGCTATTTAAGTAAAAAGATAGATCTGGCCGTAAGTCACTGTATACATTTCCAATTAACTTTATGCATTCATATGGATAACACTGACCGTATGGTAATGAAGGTAGTGTTACCTTCAATAATTCATATTGATTCTATACGAAGACTAAAGAATGCTTGCTATCTCATATAAATATATACCAGTTTCCCCTTTCATCCAGGATGTACTGTAAACATTAGGCTTCATAACAGCCAATGTACTTTGGAATGCTCATTATTGAATGTCAAATAGTTGAATTAAAACTTTAAATCCTTACTTGAGACGTACCGAAAAAAAATTTCTTGGAAGAAGCTATTATATATATATATATATATATATATATATATATATATATATATATATATATATATATATATATATGTATACATAAATATATATATGTATATATATATATATATAAATTTATACATATAATCTATATATATGTATATATATAAATATATATATATATATATATATATATATATATATATATATACATATATATATAAATATATATATATATATATATATATATATATATATATATATATATATATATACATTATGCATATACAAATATGAATGCAATACTTATAACAAATGAATATCTTCTTATATAGACATACAAATATATATATATATATATATATATATATATATATATATATATATACATATATATATGTGTGCCTATGTGTGTGTGTGTGTGTTTTGCATGTACATGCTTTCTTGAAATCACGGGAACACGTGAAGATACAAAGTACCACAGGACGAAACGAATGAAGGTAAATATATATATATATATATATATATATATATATATATATATATATGCATATATATATATATATGTATGTATATATATGTATATATATGTGTGTGTATATATATGTGTGCATATATATTATATATATAGTATATTTCTAATTATATAGGAGTGCATGTATATATATATATATATATATATATATATATATATATATATGTATGTATGTGTGTGTGTGTATGTATGTATGATTGCGTGCATATAACGAGAGATAAAACATTGAAATACCAAAATTGATAAAGAATATCAAAACGTTCTAAAAACATTAACAGAGATTGTATCTTTACTTATTTAAAAGTTTCCTGACTTACTAGTTGAAAAATACAAAAGATACATCATACTTGTGGAGGTTAGCTTTATGGTAATCTCAACTAATAGTAACAGTACTTCTAACCTGAGAAGCATCAATTAATGGGAAAAAATGCCTACAGCTAAGGTATATAAACAAAAGGATAAATAGTAGTTGCTGTTGCAATAATAATTGAATCTTATTCCTTCTTCCTTTGTTAAACCAGTTTTAGCGTATTCATTGGCTAACAACTGATCTCTCTCAGGCAAAACATGACATTTATAATCGATCAATAGGGGTAAAGAAACAAATGTGGACCAAGATTAAGGAAAAATAGCCTAGATGACCATTCTACCACAACAGGGGTCCATTTTATCAACATTACGGTCTTCCTTACCAACTACATCTTCCCAAATCGAAAAATCAACTTTGCAGTTTTACACCTTTTAATTGTGTTCTTTCTTATGAAAAAGAATAAAGAATTTAATCCTGAAAGGGATACAAAGTTTAATCTATTTTCAAAGTTGAATTGAAAAATATTTGAAAGTAATTTTCCGATTCTTTGAGAAGTTTTATGTTGTCCTGTACACGAAACTTACAAACTCTTCCAGTCCTCGTTTGTCATTCCGTAAAAAATATTTCGTGAAAAGTATTTTAAAAACTTATTTCTATGACAGAAACTTCAGGTACCCATAATAAACGCTAAAATCCGGATTAGGTAAGTATATACTTCTGCCACACCAAAAGTAATACGAATGTTTGATAAACAATAGCATATCAAAACTTTATAATACGAGGAAATAATAATACTCTAGAGATAGTATCGATTAATCTTTGTTTAATGTAAATACAGAAAAAATATGGAGGTTAAAAGACCCCATCATCTTCCCAAGCGATTTCTTCGACTACATCAACTCCATCGAGCTCTTAACCACAACACCCCGTAGGTTTGCTTAGAATGTCCTAAATAACTTGGCGTGTTCACAGTAATTGATTCTGACGAGGCAAGAGTTGTTGTTAAGGGTAAAATAAATGGCCATGGGCAGTAAATTGGTCTTGGAGGGTATTGAAGGCCTCATATGGAACACCTACGCAAGACAATGAATAACTTTAGCGGTTGAAAGGAATGAATCAAAACAAGTATCCGCTGACAGCTATTATCTGAGCGAACAGTATCGCCATTCTGCGAAGGAGTATCGTGGCTCGTACATTGCAGATATTCTTTATACATGACAATTTTAGGCTGTGCACTGACATTTTCTATAAAAATTACAGGATGGAAATCTTCATGCGATGTTAAGATTACGTCAGCATTTCAATGATATTCAAGATTTCATCCCCATGCTAGAGACGTATTAAAACTCATAATAAGTGATATGGGAAGGTCTCCGAGAATTATGACCTACGAGACGCTCAACATAATGGGTAAGTAGTTCACAAAGACGTGTCCCCATAAATCAAGGACTGCAATGGGAGGGGTCGCATTTTAACAAGTTTGGCCTGTCGTAAGCCCCAAATGACTCAGAAGGGTGAGGCACACAAAAGCACTCCCATACACGACATACATTACATATGGTGAGTGTACTTTTATCCATATATCTGTTTAGACTCGTATATACTGTAGTTATTCCGCCGTTTCGTCATAAATGTTGTAAACGTACTTATGATACTAAGGGTCTATATACATGTTATAAAATAAGCTTTTACTTCTCATAAATGCTGTGAATATGTAAATAGCTTGAGCGAATAATATTTACAAATCCTTTATTCAATACACCCTTACTCCCATACTTTATAACATAAGCCTTTCGTAGTAAAACTTTATTTATAACATAGTAATAAACTGATCAGAAAAATGCTACGTCACTGTGATATATTTCTGACGAAATCATCATCATATATTCGCTTATTCATTCAAGACTTCAGTGTTACAAACACTTGACGTAAAAGGTTCCCCAAACGGAACACGGAATAAGTTGACTGTTACTTTCTACCGCTGTTTTCAGCATCGCTGGTAAATAAAAAAAGAAAAAAAAAATACAATAATGAGGAGAACATATGTCGACTGAAACCATCTATCTAAATGAAAGGGAAATTTAAACCTGAATCCCATCTTAAGCACAAGAATACAAATTTTCTAGATTTACCAGTGTTTTACTATTGATGCTGCTCATCATGTTAAGCAAGATGTTAAATGCTGTACAATCAGAAATGATAAAAGAATCAAAATGTCACTTTACAAACTATTCTTTGTTAATGAATTTCAAGATAGTAGCTAATACTTTAATAACAATGATGACCAAAATATGTCATATTTGAAGTTAAGAGTTGCTACTGTCATATTTACTCACCACACAGAAAAAGGAATTGTTTGCTATTAACTCGTCCCTAACTTCTGATGTCAGCAGCACAAAAGTGATATCAATTTCTAAGATTCTAATGTTGGTAACACCGATTTCAAGATAGCATCTTAAATATATGACGATAACTACTCCTTTTGGCTTAATGATGACTAAGCAACTCTTTTCTTTATTGAGCAATATTGGTAGAAATATATTGCTACCTGTTCCTATAATCTTGATAATGCTTAAGAAAACAACTAAAATACCAATTCCTTTTCATCAAATAGACAGCATAAATGATTACCATAATTTTCCTTCACATAATGTTGATAATGTTTATGTTACCATAGCCACTTTTTATAGTCTGGAGGATGTTAACGGCAGATATACCATTTGATTCAATGTAAACCATTTTTCCTCGGTCTAATGATAAATACTATGACACGCTCCATACGAATTTCGGCCTAATATCTTCAACCACAAAGAGGATGTTATAACAATCATGTCCTCAAAACCTGCAATAGTTTTATTTCCTTAAATTTGGTAACAAATATATTAATGCCAATGTGTTTTAGTCAAGTGACATTGGTAAAAATATGGAGCCATTAATTAATCAATCATATTTATATCTGTAGGTAATTTAAGACATTGATGGACAAGCCTTGATATTGCAAACATGAACAGTTAATAGAGAAGATCCTACTTTCCTTTATTTGAAACTGACTTTCATATTGAACAGCAACTGCTATTACAATTCTTTATAGAGTGAAAACGATATGGTTTATAAATCAAATAATTAACAGAATCACATATAACACGAAGATATGTGGAGTTTTTGATAAACAACCATCTAATGTAACAATAGTAAAGGATAACTAACTGAAAAATCTAATTGGTATATGAAACGACTAATTTCGTATCAATAATCCGTAAACTCAAGGTCGATTTAATCGCCCAACTTCCTTTTTGAGCAGGGTCAAAAGTTCACCTTTTTTAGCAAAACTGTCTCATATCCTTATATCGTGTGCTGGACGGGCAATATCCAACGCGCGCATATAAAGAATGCTCTCTCTCTCTCTCTCTCTCTCTCTCTCTCTCTCTCTCTCTCTCTCTCTCTCTCTCTCTCTCTCTCCCTAACAAACTTAAACGAAAAAAAAAAGCCGTTGAATGTAACGCATGCTAATTTGAATTCTATTTTCATTACCATTATTATATTTTCATTTTCTATGCATGTTTACTAAATAAAGTTGGCTATTCGGACACTGCCTTTTATTTCTTCCTACGGGAAAATAGTTCAAGGACAGGTGTCGACATTCTGTTTCTCCAAGGCAGCATTCATTCAGCACCAACTAACTGTTTCTTTTCCCTGCATTACTTACCTGTAAAAACCCATCTGACACAGCCTTTCACTCAAAGATGCCCCATTTTGATAAGGTTTATCGAGATAGCGAAACATTTTTCACGATGGACGCACGGCTTCATTTTTACTCTAATGGCGGTAATTCAATTTGCATAAAGAGAACACCAAAAAGGAGACTATATATATCAGCCTGTCTGTTTCTCTACCTTCACCTGCATACTCTCTCTCTCTCTCTCTCTCTCTCTCTCTCTCTCTCTCTCTCTCTCTCTCCCCACGAACTGAGGAATTTTATCTAACAAAATTGATTACAAGCACTTTAAAATGTGGGTAATTCGATCTGTCATTTACAAGTTCTAGCCTAAAGGGGCGTTACCTCCAAAAATAAACGGAGAGAAAACGCAGGACACAATAGCTCCTGGAATGGCCTCCCGTTCATCACAAACCACATAATATAAAACCACATTTGAATATGGGGAGAGAGGGAAAATATACAAGGAAGCCATGGAAAAATAAAAACAGTATTCGGCGAATAAATATATCAAATATCCATATCGGATGACGTTTATGAAATCGAACGATACTGTAAGTAGAATCAAAGCTTAGAGACATGAAAATGGCAATTCATTTCAGTAAACTAGAACGAGTTTCTATGAAGAAAAAAATGCGACGATTTTCCATGAATAAAATAAATCAAATGCACGAAAAAAATTATATTAGGATTGATAAGAATGTGTAAAAGTTGAACGAGTTGAATAAATTCTTACAATATAATGGAAAAGTGACAGAAACAAATGTATAATGGCCACATCCAACCCTATCCTCCGGACACTCCTTATATCTTCCCTCTAACAAGAAAATCGGAACTCCGAACGATCGAAAGCGAGAAGATCGATCGAAAGAGCTGGAAAAAATATCGATCGTAAATCAGGCGATTGTGGAGCCGAAGATTGTATTACACTGGTGCCTTATATAGACTAGCGCCAGTTCGCCCAAATTATTGGTTATAACAACACACTCTTTTGCATACGGATTGCTTCATCAATAATATATAAAGCCACCGGTGAGGACGATTTATGATCTCATGGTAGTCGATTTTTGTTGAATTAAGGCAATATAAAAGAGACCCGATTCGCACCTCTTTTGCATATGGACGCTGCTAAGTTTTACACCGGATTCCTATGGGGTTATTCTGAATAGCTGCTGTTAGCACCGGGCGAAGTTTCTTTATTGCAGCAGGATATAATAATGTGAACAGAAATTGATTTCGCCAAAAACCTTTTGATTGCACGCAAATGTATCCATACGAGTAATACAACGTCAAATAATGTCTCGCAATACGCATACTAAACTCACTTGTGATACTAAAACAATATATGAATTTATTTTTTTCCATTATTCTAAAGCCCTCAGATAGAAGTACGAATTATGTCAAATATGCTCATTCACAAGTTTATTGGCAAATGAATACAAGTATTGGTTGATTGTTGCTTCAAATAAGTATGCCTAAAGGTGATCTTTTAAATGCTACCCTCGTGTTTAAATTATTTAAAAATATGACTTTTCAATGCTGAAAATTAATTGTCTGATGAGGAATTTCAAACGGCATTCTTGAGAAATGGTCTATAATAGTTTTCACGAAAATTAGTTTTCCGTATATATTTATAAATGACCAAGACTGGTGGATACCTCCACAAGATTTCAGACGTTCTTCCGTGAAATCATGGGTTAACTGTAACGATGAATTAAAATATATTGCCTGACAATGATCCATTTCCAAATACATAAAAATGCGACCCAAGTAAATTAAGATACAGAGGTCAATATACATACATAACAATAAGGGCAAAAAGACGTGTTGTGGAAATAGTAATATATGTATTTGTATATATACAGTATATGCATTTATAAATAAACAAGAGTACAAGGAATGGGATATAAATACCACATGTCCAGTAATAAGGTTGTGTGACTACCACAACATACAAAGCAAGAAGCTTGTAATCATTTTAATTCTATTAATCCTACGGGAGTAGAAAAGTGTTATTCTGATGAGCCTTAGAGGGAATAGTAAGGTCTACTTTTGAAGACGTATTTCCTACTACCTTATGGTCTTCAACAATCCCACCTACTGTATGCCAGGGATAGTGCACCCCGCTGCGGTCGTATAAGGTATCATCGACTTCCCAGAGTAGCGAAGTCAAAGCAGAGTCGATTATTACTAAAGCGGTGGCTATCATTCAAATTGACTGATCCGAGGTATTTTATTGACTTTGGTTTCAAGAGCATAAAGAAAAAAAAAAACCATTCCAAGGGCGTTTCCATCTTCTAAAAATCTAAGGGGCTAACACCCGCCACTAGTTGCTCCCCAGCCTTGGGACACGTTGCATTACTATCCGAATTCATCTGGGCCTACTAAGGCACTAGTGTTCATGAGGAACAGTTTACTACCGCCTCAGAGGCTATAAATTTTAAATTGGCTAATGCCATCTTTCTGCACATGTGGTTCTTACTCGAGTTATTTAAAGGATTTACGAGGCAAAAACAATATTTTTCTGGAGCTATAACAATGTATTCACCAGTACCAAATGATATAGAAAATGTTAACTCATTGCATCATTATGCGATGGACAACTAAGTGCCATTCAGAAAAAATAGTAAGAAAATTTATAAGCATAACTGGATAAATGTAAAGCAGGTACCACGAAAGGAATAAAAAAGAAACAAATAAAATAAAATAAAAGGGAACTGTTCAATGAGAACAAACTTCACATTAAAATATCAAAGTGAAATATGCAGCCAAATATTAAACGGTAAACGTACAATCATTTGAAACAGTTATGTCAAATAACAGAAAGCAGTAAAATATACAGCAGAGAACACATATAGTATGAATAATCACTCAAATGTTACACAGAAAACTTAAATAATTCATCAAGAGACAGAAATTAGCAAAACAAAGTAGAGAAATTTGCCACAGAAAAGCTATTTACCTTCCCTCTTTAGTCACCTTCAGCTGCGCACCGAGGACCCCTTACTGGGTTAACATATTGGTATTCGTGTATGCTTCCTTATTACAGTCCATTAATCACAAATGAGTTCCGATCCAGGAGTCTGTTTTCTTATGATAAAATCTCTGAACGATCGCGTCAGGCGATAAAGGAACAACATTTTAAACTAAGTAGCATGAAAAATAGGCGAACACTGTATAAGCATTTATAATTTACGATATTTGATTTGAAGTAACTGAACACCCGTTTTTTTCTAGATGAACTGCATTCCATAAGGCAAATTTCAATACGAAGTTTTTATTGTGTATACATTTCAAAACATTCATATAATCAAATAAGTGAAAGTGCGACATAAATTAACATAAACTTGTTTCTAAACACCAAACACTTGTGTACGTTTGCACACATTTCAAGTCTACCCGATCTTAATATGCATGTATGTTATTAATACATTGGAGTTAAAATCTTTAATAGCAAAATAATAACCTAATATTTATCAAACTTTCATGAACTCCCAACTGTATGTTCAGCTAAAATGAAAAACCCTTGCGCGAGTGTTATTTACTTGATTTTTACCTCAATAATATCCGATTCTTATAATTACTCTAGTATTAAGGATATTGCCAATCACTTTGCTTTTTATGTATATTCCATTAAAATAGCGTCCAGAAGTAAAGTACTTCAATGATAAAAATATAAAGGTTCCCCACTAATAACTGATAAGGTAAATTGGAATGATTAAGAAACCCCGCATATTTCATGTTAAGGATAAACAACTAAAAGAAATTAGATAAAACGGAGAAAACACTAATTCAACTTAATCTAGGTTATTCAAATATTTTTAGAGATGCTTGAGGGCTTAAGACTCCGAGTTCCAAGCGAAGCCGACCGATTCCAAAATTAGTTTCAGTCACTAAACGTTGCCAATCATCGGAAAGTTAACCATTTACATTAACAGATAGTATGAAAAAAAGTATCGTTCCATTCATTTTTTTGAAAGGAGGCGAGTTTATAAACACATCATTTCTTTCCAAATCATCGTTATGGTTCACATTCATTTCCGCAACTAAACACTTATCTTTATAAGTCAACAACTTTAAGAAAATTAATGTTATCTATCTATAATATTCACTGCTTTAATTTGTTTAAATGATTTCGCGACATTTTCTCGGAAATTTACAGTATTAAAAGGCATCAAGTTACAAATGTCTTCAGGTGCTTTTTTTTTTTTCTTTTTTTTTTTTTTAATAAGGCTAATATTAGAGAAATAAGATTACAATAAGAAAAAAATCTGTACGACAGGGAATGGAAACAAGCACAGACAAAGGGTCAATTTTATAAAGGAGATTGATACCATGAAACAGTTGTTTATTATCGCATTTGCCTTACACATTTTGCAACACTTATACAGAGAAACGTACAGCTGACAATTTGTCTGAGTCGAAGCCTTTGTAATGGAACATTATAACACTTGATATAAATAAACATAGTTAAAACTAAGTGTCATATGGTACATGATATCATACTCTGTAGCGCAGCACGAAAGTTATGAAATCTCACAGCTTCGATTACATTTTTTTCAAGATCCATTAGTCACAAAGGCAAGTCTATCATATTTCGTCAGGAATGAGATTGAGAAAAAATCTAGGATACGGTATGACGAAATTTAACCGATCAAAGAAAAATATATCATAGAAATATAACCGGAAGACAACAAATTATTAATTTGTGGTAAAGTACTGGACAAATTTTTTTCCACACAAGAGAAATTCCTGTATAAACGGTAAACTTTTGAAAATCAGCCAAACCATGAAAAAAAAATCCTTTTCTAAAAAAGCTTGCCAACGAAATACTTAGAGAAATCGAAACTCTGGTGCAAAATATTTGGCGAGAAAAAAGCGATACGATGTTATTAACGAAACCCCCAAAATAATTCTCAGAAATTGCTATCATCTCAAAACGAGAATTCACAATTATAGAACCATCTGAAGTAAAACATAGAAGACCCAACAGGGGTCAGTGACATATCAACAACCGGTTCTGCAAGTCTTAGAAGCAAAGGAATTCGAGAATTAAAGTAAACTAAATGAAAAAGATGATGACTACCGGAAAATCGTAATACACATAAACAAACGCCCAGATATACACATATACCCAGCAGATGGTACACAATAGCAGCTATAAAGCAAGCTTTCTAAAAATAATTTTACCTCTTGAGTTTACCAACAATATCATTGGGTTTAACCTACACCAAATTAGCCATGTTTGTTAATAGTGAAGTAATCTTCAGAACGTGCGTTATGAGGAAAGTCGACAACTTTCAGTTTATTAAACCACAACAAAATGCACAAATAACTCTACGCCCAACATTATACACCTTCAAATCCATATATAATTTCTTTATTTAATTGGAGGTGGGTTGGAAAACGGTAAAAATATCTTTTAAACACATCCCTAAAAATTAACTAAAAGATGGGGTGTGTCTCACACGTATCTAATCCCGAAGGAGGAAATGGGTGAAATTCATAAAAGAAATGAAAATATACGATACTGGAAAAACAGAAAAGGAAGAGAAAACCACAGTTCTTAAGAGGGAAAGAAATGTGTTTAACGAGCGAAGCATTTAATGAGAAGCTAATCACAAGTCGAGTAGGAGAGAATTTGACTTTGAGGTCGTATGTGACCACCTGATATATGCACCATATTACATATCTATACAATTATTACAGAATTACATAATATATGTAGACAGATACACGCATAAAAGTAAACATGACCATTTGGGCGTTTAACATGTTCAACATATTGGCATTAAAAAATTCCAGCACAAAGTCTGGAGTACAAATTCGAGAGAGAGAGAGAGAGAGAGAGAGAGAGAGAGAGAGAGAGAGAGAGAGAGAGAGAGAGAGAGAGAGAGAGAGAGAGAGAGAGAGAGAGAGAGAGAGTCCCATAACTCCCTCAAGTTAATTTTTCTTAACTTTCCCGAAACTGAACGAAATGAAGGAGAAAAAATAGAGGGGGAGAGGGAGATTTCCTAGCATGCAATAAATGCTTTTCTCCCTTTCCTGAAATACGGGAACCATTTAAGCACGAGGAAAATTTCGCATAAACCTTTATCAAGTAATTCCTCAAATATTTATTTGCCAAGATATGTCCTCATGATATTATCATTATTATTATTATTATTATTATTATTATAAATTGCAAAGCAGAATGCTATAAACCCAGGGGTTCCAACAGGGAAAATAGCCCAGTGAGGAAAGGAAACAAGGAAATATAAAAAATAATTTAAGAACAGTAACATTAAAATGAATAGTTCCTATATAAACTATATAAACTTTAACAAACATGAGGAAGAAAACTAAGATAGAATAGTGTGCCCGAGTGTACCCTCAAGCTAAAGAACTCTAACCCAAGACAGTGGATGACCATGGTACAGAGGCTATGGCACTACCCAAGACTAAAGAACAATGATTTGATTTTTGAGAGTCCTTCTCCTAGAAGAGTTGTTTACTATAGCTAAAGACTCTCTTCTACCCCTACCAAGAGAAAAGTGACCACTGAACAGTTAGAGTGCAGTAGCCCCTTGGGTTAAGAAGAATTGTTTGGCAACCTCAGTGTTGTCAGGTATGAGGACAGAGGAGAATATGTAAAGAATAGGCCATACTATTCGGTGTGTGTGTAGGCAAAGAGAAAATGGACTGATATATCTTTTAATATTTAATTTTTTTTAACTAACGCAACTTAGCTACTACTCTGATCATATAATTTTTAAAGGGTTTCAAAGAAACTAAATTACTGCACTTCACTTTTATTTTGTGGATAAAATAAACAGTTTATAAACCAACTTTGAACAAATTGGCATTCTTAAAGTACATAAAGAAGGGTATTGTGTGTCGTTTCACGATTGCAACTTCTTTAAAATAC
>NC_090740.1:34261338-34278838 GCF_036898095.1 Palaemon carinicauda
AAACAATATATAGACTAAAAAAGACTTATGTCAGAATGTACAACATAAAAACATTTGCTGCAGAATGGACTTTTGAAGTTCTATTGATTCAACTACCCGATTAGGAAGATCATTCCACACCTTGATCACAGCTGGGATAAAACTTCTAGAATACTGTGTAGTATTGAGCCTCATCATGGAGAAGGCCTGACTATTAGAATTAACTGCATGCCTAGTATTACGAACAGGATGGAACTGTCCAGGAAGATCTGAATGTAAAGTATGGTCAGAATTATGAAAAATGTTATGCAACATGCATACTGAACTAATTGAACGTCGGTGGCAAAGATTAATATCTTGATCAGGAATAAGAAATTTAATAGGCCCTAAGTTTCTGTCCAACAAATTAAAATGAGAGTCAGCAGCTGAAGACCAGACAGGAGAACAATACTCGAAACAAGGTAAAATGACCGAATTAAAACACTTCAGAATAGATTGATCACCAAAAATCTTCTGCTTTTGGTAATAATAATAAGACACAACACTAAAAATAAGAAGAACCAGCACTGTGTAATAGAATAATCCTATCAGCAGAGAAGGAACTATTCTTTACAATAATAACAAAGGCCCTTGTGATCACAAACTAAAAAAGATAATTACACCAAATCAAAAGAATTTTTTTAACCTTTTAGCAAAGTGTTTATTCTATTGATTCACAAGCGACCAAAACTGGTAGTAAGGACCAACTCAAACACAGCAGAAGATAGGAGTTGTGATTTTTTTTTCTTCTCCTTGTGGGGAATTTGTGGTCGGTCTGGTAGTGGTGGTGGTTGAAATAGGTTATTGTTCGCCTGCCTTTTGAGTTAGTTATGGTTGAAGATAGTGGTTGGAAAGGTGACGACCAGGTTACTACTACTACGAGTGTTTTTCTTTTTTTCTCTTTATTACAAGACTGCGTCCGCTTCTTGATACCTACTGTACTTTCATTTCATTCTTTTTCGCGATAGTTGGATTTTTCAGGTAGTATTCGACTTCATCTCACTCTTACTACTACTACTACTACTACTACTACTACTACTACTACTACTCAATATCATTACCCCCCTTTTACCCCGCAATATTTGGACAGCTTCGAGGGCCAAATTGCCGAATTAGAGATACAACAGTACTATTACGAGAGATTAAACCTGCTCCTTTATAGCACAACAACAAATAAACAATTCCTAGCAAAAGACACCGTAAGGGTTGATTTTAAATTTTGAGCATTACTCGAGTTCATTTTAGAGTGCACTTAGATTGTTTCATTTCTTGCACTCGAAGAGCTTCATTATTACTTCAGGGGCAAGATATAGCATCTCTCATTTCCAATCTGGAGTTTGACCATGACTACCTATGAAAGTTTCGAAGATGAAGCTTGAAATTGTCAGAATAATGATTAGCGCATAAAAATTCCAAATTATTACTAAAATCACTGCTTGGCCCGTTCCTTGCCTTGCTTCCTCCCCCCCCCCCCAAAAAAAAAGAAAAAAAAGGAAAAAAAAAACAATACTACACTTCAAAAACATTTTATTGATTGTAATTCTTTTTTTTTCTTATATACAGTATGTGTATATATATATATATATATATATATATATATATATATATATATATATATATATATGCGTGTGTATATATATTCGTAGCTCGAGTTAAGTTCTCGTTAGTTAGAATATCTAAAATCTGTCAGAATCTAGGTGGATTTTGCTCAACAGTCAACTTCCGTTACATTATGAGCATAGGGTTATTAGAATTGTTACGTAATTTTTAAGTGTGTCCATAATAATAATAATAATAATAATAGCTATTGTTATCATGATCATTTTAAAACTTTTGTTACTCCTATCACTAGGAACAGTACTAATCAATACACCCCTTTGTCTGTGGGTGGTCAAAATACCAATACAAGTGGTGGGTGTACCTTGGCATAGATTGAAGGGCGTGGTTACATCACTACAGCAGAGGAGGGGCTATAGGTGGGCGTGGTTGGGCAGTTGACAGGATTGACCGCTGACCGCTGCTGAGGCGGCGGTGCCCTAGAGACATGCGGCCATGCGGTCAAAACCTATCCCAGGTTTCCTGCGACCGTTGTTTCGGATTGTTGGATTTTATGACCGCAACTAAATGTTGTCTAATAAAGCCATCTTTACTGCTTCGCTTATTGCTCTCCCAATAAAAATAGTCAGCAACAGATGGCCCTTAGATAGGTGGTTAATTAGTGGTTAGGTAGAACTATTACTCAGGATAATCAATAAATCTACTTGCGATTGGCGTGGGTTCTTTACAGACTAGATATTAATAACAATAACCTTGTGCCATGACATATTTACATCATAAAAAAACAATAATGATTATAATGAAAACATTTCTATGAGTAACTTGTGTAACAATAATAAATTTTGATATTCAACTATCTTGACAGATAATAATAATAATAATAATAATAATAATAATAACAATGATGATAATAATAATAATAATAATAATAATAATAATAATGGTAATAATAATAATAATAATAATAATAATAATAATAATAATAATAATAATAACAATAATAATAATGATAATAATAATAACAATAATTATTATAATAGTAATATGAAACCCTTACAGTTATAAAAAACAACAGTGCTCCAAATCTGAATTCAGAATAAACGGAAAAAAAACATACAAAACCTTACGAGTAGACAAAATTAAAATTGAATTTCTAATATGATTATAAAAGCATAAGATTTCAAATAAGCCAACAGGTTCTAAGGTGGGCATCATTCTAACACGCCTCGAGTACTAACATTTCCATTATTCATACAAGAGATCAAAATGGATCACCGTTTCGAAAGGCTCTATAAGAAATTAAAAACAGGAAAGCTTAAGTATTTACTCCTCAATCAAAAAAAAAAAAAATCCTATAAACACATGGGAATTTAGTACTAGATGTTGCATTAAATATTCAAAACACATTTTTTAAATTCATAACAAATAATTACATAGCTTTGTCAAGGAGAAAGAGTAAAGACATGGATTTAATGAGCTATGATAGCTGAAATAATTTCAACGACAAGGCTTTAAAACTTTTAAATCTTGCTTTAATTACAAAAATGCTAATCTTAAGGTAACCTAACGTGTAAATAATACTATAGAAATAATTGAATAAAAAAATGAACAAATATGTCATAAATACAAAAGCAGGCACACACAACCGCACGCTTACAAGTTCCCTAGCTTTAACCGGAGAGAAGATTTGTGCACAGAAGATGCAAAGTATTGCTTCGTAAATTCCAGGTTGTCAATAAATAAAGCTGGATATAATCTCGCTTCACTGACAAAATGCATTCGAAAATATCCTAAACGTACTCTTGGTTTCTTAAAATAAAAAGCCTTTAGGGCACGAGATCTGTAACAAATTATCTCTCTCCCTCTCTCTGAAAAGATTCTAATTATTTCTAATTCAAACGACAATCACTTAGTGCATAATTATTGTAATAAAAACATGGCTAGACAGTTATCCATTCATTATAATGATGCATAAAAAAGTGAATTATACTATATATTATAAATAAACATAACAAACAAACACAATTTTATATATACTCTGTATATATATAACATATATATATATATATATATATATATATATATATATATACATATATATATATCAGTCAAATACATCTTGGCAATAAATATTTTTATAATAAATATTGCTATATAATTCTGAAAACCAAAAATAAAATACATTATAAAAAAATATTTCTGATTTATCGATAAGATATTTTTCGAACACGATATGCACAAGCTTATTTATTTTCTTTTCCTTTTGCGTGGGGGGACGGTGTTCCAGGCATGGATATTGGAGGAGCGCTTGGAGGGCGGTTGTGCTGTGATGTGCCTTTGGAAATCACCATTATGTTTCGACACGCTGCTATTTGGACCTGGGACGCAAATTACATCACCCGGCAATAGAACCATGTTGGGGCTGCACCTTGCAGAATCACATCGTGAGGTATAAAAGCCATCTAGGGTGTAGAAATCACAAGCCACCCTCGTCAACAACCCCCTGTAACACTTACAAAAGCCTCATTTAAGCCTCCAAGAAGATAGCTCGTGCTGACCGTGCTTCAGGCCTCCAAACGGCCTTCTCGCTTACGCTATGTTCGTCTTCATCATTCGAGACAAAATCGAGGTCAATTCACACATGGTAATACGTCCCCTGCATAAAATTATTCTACTATTTCATTCAAAATAGCAAATGGTAACTTTATGTCCAAAAGCTTCATACTTTATCAACAATTGTCATATAAATCTCTAGAAATGGCCCTAAGATATATTTTTACAGGATTCATGGATCTGATCTCTGTTGTTTTATGATTTCACACTTTTTGAAAAGCACCTCCATGTTCTACATTGGACCTTTGTCGGATATTCTAAATTCAGTATACGTACATTCCTAATCCTTAATTAAAGTAGCTAAAATATCAAGAAAATCTTTTAAGTCTGTTTTAACTAAAGTATGATTAGAATATTTTTCATCCAGGACGCAAAGACATCTCCAGATATAGTTCCATATATTTCTTAAAAACATTTTCTGTATTTCTATTAAACAAAAAATGTATAAATACCTTATAAAAATCATGATTGATCCATGTAGATTAGGGTTTTAGTCATTCCTTAATAAGTGCCTTAAAGTAATTGAGAAATGGTTTACGGTTGTTTTCAGTAAACTATCTTTCCATTTACATTCCTTCTTTAGAGAGTGTCTTAATTACTGATAAAAATGACTCCTGATTATTATTATTATTATTATTATTATTATTATTATTATTATTATTATTATTATTATTATTATTATTATTATCATTATTATTATTATTATTATTATTATTATTACTTGCTAAGCTACAACAATAGTTGGGAACGCAGGTTGCTATAAGACCAAGGGCTCCAACAGGGAAAAATAGCCAAGTGATGAAAATAAATAAATAAACTACAAGAGAAGTAATGAACAAATAAAATACAATATTTTAAGAACATTAACAATGCTAAAATAAATCTCTCATATATAAACTATAAAAGAATTTAAAAAAGGAAGAGAAATAAGATAGAATAGTGTTTCCGAGTGAACCCTTAAGCAAGAGAAATCTAACCCAAGGCAGAGTAAGACTATGCTACAGAGGATATAGCACTACCCAAGACAGAGAACAATGGTTTGATTTTGGAGTGTCCTTTTCCTAGATGAGCTGCTTTCCATAGCTGAAGAGTCTCTTCTACCCTTACCAAGAGGAAAGTAGCCACTGAACAATTACAGTTCAGTTGTTAACCCCTTGAGCGAAGAAGAATTGTTTGGTAAACTCAGTGTTGTCAGGTATATGAGGACAGAGGACGGGTGGAAAGAATAGGCCATGCTATTCAGTGTATACGTAGGCAAAGGAAAAATGAGCTGTAACCCGAGAGATGGATCCAATGTAGTACTGCATGGCCAGTCAAAGGACGCTATAACTCTTTAGCGGTAGTACCTCAATGGATAGCTGGTGCCCTGGCCAACCTTGTACCTATGATCTGATGTTTATTCTAGAAACTATCATAAATTCTTTTCAAAACGACAATGAATTAAGTCGCTTCGGAAATACGCATGCGATCACCTAGGATATATCAGAATTTAAAAATCCTGCGGTTGAATTCACTTCTCTGGGTAATTTCATCAATATTTTAGGAAAATTGCATAACAATGTCTTTGCATATCTCCTACACCATACGAAATACATTGCCCAATATCGGCTGATTTCACCGTAAAATCCTCCATTTGCGGTATTCATGAACATGGAAGCATTTCCACACGATTAAACATTAACACTTGTATAAAGTCTCATATATATATATATATATATATATATGTATAGATAGATAGATAGATAGATATATATATATATATATATATATATATATACATATTACTTAGCTTTTAAACATATCAAAATATCCATATGAGAATAAAGGTGCTGAGATTACACGTTTAAGAACACAGAAATAGATATTGTATATACTGCAAAAACATATAAACGAAGACATCCTTGAAGCTAAAAGTAATACCCAAAAAGTAAAAAAGAAAGGTAAAGAATACACACAAAAAATGAAGATAACAAAATCTCTGCAAAAGAAACAAAAGATCTAGGCAAAGAATTATGGTAATGAGGAACAAAAAATAAGAACGGCCATCAACTTTATACAAATCCAAATGTAAATTATTTTTTAAGAATCTTAGAAGACCCGACAGAGATAATAGTGACTAGCTACATTCCCAAACAACAAGTATAAGAAACAATTGACTGAACGAATGTAACGAAGGCCTGGCAAATGAAAATAATTCATAATAAACAATAAAAAAAAAAGAAATTGAAAAAAAAATTGAGTTTACAAAGAGAACTAAAACCAAAATGAAGAGATGAGGATATAAAATCTTATGAAGTAAAATAAAGAGGAAAGCTCAAAAGACCATGACCAGATGAGAGAGAGAGAGAGAGAGAGAGAGAGAGAGAGAGAGAGAGAGAGAGAGAGAGAGAGAGAGAGAGAGAGAGAGAGAGAGAGAGACCCCAAGGAAGGCAAGAAGTGTGAGCCAAGAGGGGCGGGGTGGGCATCCTTTTAAAAACATCCCGTTAGACTGCAGCGATGCTTATTGTTTTCTTTTTTTATACAACTAAGCTATTAAACCAGAATACATTAAGCTTGGGCCTTGTATGCAGATGCGGTAAATTAGGGGTAATATTTTTTATCTGTCTTTAAAATGCAGGATGCTGAAATAAAAGTATCAAAATAGTAAAACAGCCATTGAGACGGACTGAAGAAAGTCCAAGATGATTTTATTTGTTAATATTTTCTCATTATTACATTTTGAAGCTTTCGTCAGGAATAGCTCACAAAATGACACTAAAATGATAAACATATAAATATATGCAACTGACAAACAGGCTTGAAAATTGCCCCTTGAATGTACACATCTGCTACTCTCCATGATTGCGATTCATCGACTACATTATTAGAATGCAAAATTCCAAATGTCAAAGCCATTCTAGAATGACTGATTCCACCCCCCCCCCCCTCCACGAGAAAATAAAATTATCCAACTCCCGAAAAGAAAATAGTTACCTCATTAAATTAAGTTACCTCCAAAATAAAGTTATAGCAAAAAAATAAAGTTAAAATATTTTAAAATCTAAATATATTCAAAGATTTAGTTAAAGCAACATTATAGCCACGTTTTCTTTCCTATTTTCTTTCAAGTTCTATTATTTTGCAATATTTGATTTCCAGAAGCACTGATTAAAAAAAGTCGTGTCGATGAAAATATACATATAAAAACTTAGACAAGCATATCTAAAAATAACTGTGTACATCAACTACAGAACTTTAAAGAATTAGAAAAAAAAAACACATCTCCACAGAATATAGTCTCAACGTTCTACTAAAAATTTCAAACAGCCAACCACTATAATTGTTTCAAAAACTGTGATTGATTCACATACTTTAATAAATTAACATTCACATATTTGTTGGAATATCTGAATTGTCTTTTAAGACTTATCTCAATGGACTTCATATCTTAAAGACTGAAGAATGTTAATTTACCATCGTGTGTATATATATATATATATATATATATATATATATATATATATATATATACATACACATATATATATGTATGTATATATATATATATATATATATATATATATATATATATATATTATATTTATGTATATAAAAATAATGTGCGTATATGTGTGACACTTATGTGCTTTTATATAATTACCTATAAGAAAAATAGAAAGTGAAAGGAATATAAAAGTATGTTTGATCTTGACCTTATAAAATTGTTGAGAAATGTAAAAGTAAAAAGACCGTGTCATGAGTTGTGAGGTCAGCATTACCTGGTTCATTTTGGAGACAAACAAGAAAACTCAACCGGTAAATAACTTTGAATAACAAGAATTATACAATGAATGTCCCAACAAAACTATAGATAAAATTAATTCCGAAGCTGTTAAAAATGAATTATGCAGCATGCAAAGTATTTCCTACATATGATTCCTGAGCATTACATGAGCGACCCGTTAAACATCAACCCCCCCCCCCCCCCGGGGGGGGGGTCTGTCTGACTCACTCAAGACACAAAAGGCTGCGTTAAACGATCCAATATCCTCATTGCGGATTGCTGATGGCTCGTTTATACGTTACACTCCAACGCTTTTTATTTTATTTTTATATTAGGTATGCATTTGTTCAGTGCTCAGTTCACCAATATCGTTTCTTTCGCTGCCCAGGTGCAGTAATAGACGATTTCGTGAGAGAGAGAGAGAGAGAGAGAGAGAGAGAGAGAGAGAGAGAGAGAGAGAGAGAGAGAGAGAGAGAGAGAGAGGCTAATGGTAACGGACTTGTAGAGACTTGAACTGAACATTTAAATAAATGAAAATTATTGTATGCACTAAATTATTATGTTTCTTTAAAGCGGCTACTTCCTGGCAGTATCTTTTTCGCTGTACCCTTAACCCCAAGAATATGAAAAACCTAATTTTAAAGAATTTCTATTACGAAATTGAGGTATAGTACACATTTTTTACTTAATTTAAAGTGATTTTACGGACATTAACGAGATTAACGACTTCAAAAAGTAGAAAAATCTTGAACTGGTCTTTTAGTAAAAATTATTTCGCTATCTTTGGGGCCTTTCCGAAATTTATACTTAACACATGAAATAAACCCGAAATATATGTAGGTATAAACAGATTCTACTAACCAATTCATATGTATGTACGGAGACCTTGAATGAAACGGCCAAGATTTCTTTGAATGTACAAGTATTTTATCAAACTAATTTCTAGAGTGTGATTTGATTCTTTCTTAGAAGTTAGTATACGGATCTTTCAATAGTTATTTGATAACTCGGTAACAATCTGATTAATAGCAGCTACCTATCTGATCGCTAAAATATAATTAAAACTACTATATCAAGAAGGGTTAAAAATTGGATGATCTAATCTTTTCAATAATAAAAATCATTAGCCACTTATTCATTTTCAATTTTCATTCTGTTAAATGGCCATAAAATCACTCTAGATTTATACGAGTATGTATTCATTCTATGTATGTTACATTCTTTAATCTTCTTACATAGACATATTAAAGATGAAGAACTTTAGCAAATTTCTTCCTCCTGTTATATTAAGACACTAGAAGCTAAGAAAATAATCTACTGACAGTCCTGGTTGACGAAAATGCAATTCTTCAGAAGATTTCGTGTTGGTAACATTCTACAGAGAGCTACGCCCTCGTGTAAGTCTGCTTGTTAGACGCCTTTTACTAATTCTAGCTGTCGAATATTTTGCATTTTACAAAGGATATAAAAACATCTGGACAAACATGAACATATAATACAAATCCTTAAAACTCATGAAAAATAGATTGAAGTGCACACGTGGAATGCAAAGGCCATTATATGCGTGCTCCTAACAGTTTTCCCGAGTCATCCTTGTTCGAATACATTTTGAAATGAGCTAGTCACCCAACTTATCCTATCTGACGCAACGACAAATATATACGATTTCTCTTCCAGTAATTCATACTAACATCCTACCACTTGCATGGGAGCATTGTCATTGTTTATCACCATGCCTTTGAAATACATCTTTTGCAGATAGCCCGCATTCGAGATTTCAACTGCCAGAGTCAGTCTTAAAGATAATGTCAGATCTAAATATGCGTTCATTAGTAATATAATAAGGAAATATAAGGTGCACCAAGTATACACACATATATATATATATATATATATATATATATATATATATATATATATATATGTGTGTGTGTGTGTGTGTGTGTGTGTGTGTGTGTAAATAAAAAATTAAGCCTTATAAGAAAAAACTGGAATGTAGCTATTACTGTGAGTCTGGTTAAATCAACGGGTCAAAATTCCCTTCTCCAGTCAAGTTACTAATTTTTCCTTCTTTGGCTTGGTACATATTTCATACTCAGCACGTATTAATTGCCGCTCGTCATTTCTACTAGTATGCAATGGGGATTGTTTACGGAAAGTTTCGGCAAACCCTGATCCTGACACAAAAGAAAGCTAGAAAAAGAAAGAATACAGAGACAACCACTTTGGTTGAATATAGCGGCCTGCTACAGGATGGGAGATTATGACACGCAATGAAAACAAGACCGGATAAAAATTTTAAAATTTTTGCGATAGGTGGAAAAGTGTCACTCAACTCTTCAATCTGATGATTACCAATTTCCACCAAAATCTAAGGATGAGGGGGTGACAGGTGTTATGAGCGGCCAAAGGGCGATCAAGGAAAAAGGTAAGTGTGTGGATGTTGGTCTTACGTAATTATATTGATGCAATCCAATCGATAGGGAGATATAAAATGGAGTTACCAATGATACTAGTATTTCATACTTGAGACCCAATAAGTCTAACATTATTCTACGAGGGCTGAAATGCTGAAAATAAATGACACCTTAAAACATATCATTAAAAGCCAATTAGGAATCTTTAGTTATAAGGTCACTCTGGAAATCATATGCAACTTGGATCACCAACATTGAGAGAAGTGAGGTTGAATTCCGTTTTCTTTCCAAAGAATCAAAGTCTAAGATCGGAGAAGTTAAATATAAATTGCGAGAGACTAACACAATGAACTGACGGTGAAGTTACAGTTTCCATTCACATAAGCCCACTATTTCTAAGTTGACAGAGAAAAATAGAATAACTTTATACGATCAAGAGTGGAAGGAAAGGAAATTATGAAGAATTGAATCATCCACAAACATACATACATGTATTGATCATTAGTTCCCCGTTTCATCTGCATTTTTAATTACCAAAATGACACAATTTTCACATTCTCCTGAATGCGATCATCACTGTGAACCTACGACCGAACAAGAGTTAATGAAAAGGAACGTTAATGCAACCTTTCCTTCAGGTCACAATAATTTTCGTAATAGACCATGTTGGAGTTACTAAGTGTTAGACCTTACGTCATTGTCTGGCAAATATTATTAACTGTTTAAGTAATTAGTGGTCGAAGGGAGTTACTGAAATGCTAATGGGGGAATACAAGGGCCCAATTCAAACTTGCTTTGAGGCTCTTGTCAGTTTAGTAGAAACATTTACGTGCAGAAAATGACTAGAAAATTTAAAGACTGTTTTCACATTTGATTTTTCCTTGTTTCCGTTCCTCACTGGGCTATTTTCCCAATAGAGGCCCCTGGGCTTATAGCATCCTGCTTTTCCAGCTAGGGTTGCAGCTTAGGAAGTAATAATAATAATAATAATAATAATAATAATAATAATAATAATAATAATAATAAATTATATGGAGTTCTTGAAAAAGTCGGAGATAAGGCTATGGATATGGAGTGACCATTTAAGCTGTGTCGTAAATAGCATAAACAATTTGAGTCTTAATGGAAAGTAATATACCGTATTGATTACAGGTAATTTACTTTCGGTGGCTTTATACACCATGTAACTTTAGAGATGTCATAAAAATATATGTAATACTAATACTAATTCACCTAATTGAAGATGTCATGAAATTTCCCATCCTTACGTTTTTTTTTAGCATACTGCATTATACATTATTTGTATAATTAATCAATGTCTTCCTAAATCGATATTCTTAATTCATTTAATACCACTGAGATATAACACGCAGTGACTTGGTTAAATATTGTCCCATTTTAAATTACAACAATTTCAAAGATCTTAGAGCATGTTATTTCAGCGATATTTCATTAATTTTACTTACAACAAACTTCACGCAATCATTTTAAATTTAAAACATTGCCGCTTAACCGACATTTGTATTTACAGTATATCCAGAACAAATAAGCGATGAACTATTTTGTACCAATAGCATCTACAATATTAATGGTTTATCGATGTAATATATTCATTTAACAAGTTTAGAATATATAACTCCTTTCCAAAAACTTCAAGAAAGAGATACAACATTATAAAATGATGAAGCAATTTGGTTTCAAATGGGGTAACTTTTAATCAATTCGCTTCATCTCCTTAAAAGACTTCATCTACTCACAGATGCGACGAATGTCAAACTGAACTACTATGGCAAAATATCGATTACCCTAGACAATGCCTATGGTATTGTTCTAATTTCTCCAACAGTGCAAGTTCTCCATTAGATAATTGATGCATGTCATAGCAAAGTAGAAAAATCTGACACAACATAACGTTCGATCAGATCGTTGTACAGTCGAGCCGTATTTTGTGTATATTTCTCAGGATCCAGCGCCTGGAATCTGTAAAAGAGATAATTCTGATACAAAGACGACACAAGCACGATGAGACTGACAACATTACCGAAACACTTAGCCACTATCACTGGGAAACCAAATACTGTTATTTAGCTCATATCAATACCTGAAGATAGATTCTTTGAACAAAGTTTCCCTAGAGACCATTGTTCGCATAACTGTTTTTCAGTAAAACATTCTGAGGGGGTTAACTAACACACCTGGCTATCATTCTGGTACGTTGATGTTCATGGAAAACCATCGACTCTACATAATCATGAAATCATCTTCAGGAGAACTACGTTCAGTCCGATTATCCCATCAAGGAATGTCTTTATTCCCGATATAAAGACAATTTTGAACAGTGAGGCTAGGGAATTCAAGTTAGGGGAAAGAAGGAAACGAGAATAAATATATGAAAAATTTTCATAAGGCCTTTGCAATATAAATAACATCAAGTTAAATATCATTTTTCACTGCGTGTCCAACAATTATTATTATTATTGTAGTCTTTATTCTTGTAAATTCCAATCAATAAGTGCTAACAAGGGACTCTTTGTCTCTACACACAGCCCAATTGAACCAATTTCTATCCAAGAGAGTAATATGTACGAACACTACTGTTGCCATATTCAATATTAACAACGATCTACCGTTTATCATTTAATAAAACGTCCACATATTCACTTACATTTTTTCAAGGTCAGCAGCTCTTGTTAATTCGGATGCCCTATTGTATTTCTTGAATATTTTCTTTTCTTTCCTGCATTTTAATCGTCCCGGCGGAAGTTTAGCGTTATCATCAATGTCGTTACCTAAATTATTATTATTATTATTATTATTATTATTATTATTATTATTATTATTATTACGCAATGATACAGATCATCAGTGTTACCAGTTATACAAGGAATACGATTGAATAATGTTAGCTTAATCCATCGCTACTATTTACTGAAAACTATATGTCATGATTTTAATATTATTACTATCATCAATTATACAGTATATAATAACAGCATTTGCATATTTTTTTCTGTTTGTTCTTAATAGTCTTTGTTGTATCAGTATAAAGTATAGCCTCAAGATCCTGAACTGAAATAAACTACTGTGTATCACCATTTACCATTAATTTGGCCAACACATAAACTTACATTAATCACACGTATCAAAGGCAATGATCCTCTTAATAAATTATTACTGCTACTAATTATTTCATAAATTTTTCATCATATACAACACGTCAACCGCAAGGAAAGATGATCATTTGAATTGGCTCAAATTTCCCTGAAACAGGATTTCTCAAACTTTAGAAGTATTACTTTATAGCAACTTAGCATATGCCTCGTACAAGTAAAATTGGGTACTGGAAATCTGCATGAACAAATATATATTTCTTCATCGAATGAAAGGTAACTTTGTGGAAGATGATAATGGCAGATGTCAACTGGGAGAAATTAAGAGTATGTTACTTATACAGATGGTTATAAAGTAATCGCCTGCCATAGCAATAACAAGAAAAGATATAGAAGTGAATGACTACACTTCTTCTTATATGTTTTCAAGACCGGTAAAACACTAAACAATTCCACTACTGTATTTCAAGCTTCCATCTCTCTCTCTCTCTCTCTCTCTCTCTCTCTCTCTCTCTCTCTCTTAGTTAAATCGTACTTGAGGTCAATAGCGGGGGTCCATGTCATCTTGCTGCCTTTAAGTGAAGGGTTTCACATATTTCCATTGTAGTCCATGCGCACAGGTGTTGCGAAAGACACGAAAGTGGGTGTCTCTCTCTCTCTCTCTCTCTCTCTCTCTCTCTCTCTCTCTCTCTCTCTCTCTCTCTCTCTCTCTCTCATACAGAAAATAATACAGACATGCCGGATCGAGAGAGGGCACTCTTAGGTTTGCACACAGCTGACGACATGATGTGGAAAACATTTTACGACAGAGCCCTTGGTGATTTGTGTTTGGCGCTGCATCATTTTAATATGAATTAATCATCATATACTACGAAGAGGAGAGAGAAAGTTTCACATTATTCCCCCCACAAAGCCCCTGTACCCCACCCCACCCCTCCTGTTCTCCCATCCTAAAAGCAATATAGCTGTACAAGACAGACCACAAACTGGGTATTGAAGACCCGGGCACCTCCGGACTGGCTGGACCCCTTGAAGGAGAGTCTCTCTCTCACCTTAATGTGGGCATTTGTATTCCTGGCCTCTCGCATCTACCAGGGCGTGACGACTGCCCACTCCGGGGGTTTTTAATTTGCGCAAGCTGGCAATACTTTGCAATACTTACAAAGGCACAAAAAATAGGAAAAAGCATAAAGATCTATTCGCCTGTCGCAGCGTCGAATGGCGTCACGTCCGTCCGTCCTCAGGGGTTATTTGTCATCTTTATGAATCTCAGTACACGGACATCACGAAACCTATCCGACCGAACACGGCTTTGAACAAGAGGATGACCTCCGTGTCAACAAAAGGAAGGACGAGATGTAGGTTGGATGGAAGACACACTTCAAAGGGAAAGCGTGCCGTTAGAGAGAGAGAGAGAGAGAGAGAGAGAGAGAGAGAGAGAGAGAGAGAGAATAAATGTTAAATTGTAACAAATTTGATATACACGGATTCTTCATGTCTAGAGGGAGTTAGAAAGAAAATGTTAAATCCTAACAATTCTATTATAAACGATTTTTTCCCGCAAGCACACATACAGTGAATGATGAAAAAATTAAAATAAGATTTGTGACATTATATCAAGTACAATAAGCACACACAAACACAACCACAATCAGAGAAAGTTACTGAAGAGTTTACTATAGTCTGATTTTGAAAGATTCAAGCAGTTGAAATCAAATGTTACTTTATGATTCGATTTATTATGATAAAATAATAGAATTAGATAAAAGAAAGAGAAATGGAAACCTCCTGATGGAACGAAAGGAACACAGATAGCAAACGGTGAATCATATAACGACTAGAACAGTTATGAACTCATTCATCGCTTTGATAGTTACTTTCAGTTCCTTTATCAATATCTGATTACTGTAGATTATATATACATATATATATATATATATATATATGTGTGTGTGTGTGTGTGTGTATACAATATATATAAACATAAATAAGGATGAAGAGGACAGCAAGAAGGCTTCGGATCATCTTACATATCTATTTTATAAACCAACGTTTCGGGAATCCACTCCCATCATCAGGGGTAAATAAAACACAAAATATGTTTACATTAGAAATTAATACTATACTTTTGCTCAAAATGCTCGTGGTAACACAAAATTTTATAACAGGTAAAAGAATAAAAAATACAAAACCTAGTTAAACATATAAAAATAAGTGGTTAACTGAGCTCCTTTACAATTACATTGAAAACACTTGTGAACAAAGTAGAAAGGCAAAAAAGTTATATATATATATATATATATATAGATATATATATATATATATATATATATATATATATATATATATATATATATATATTATATATATATATATATATATATATATATATATATATATCTTTATATAAATATATATATATATATATATATATTATATATATCTTTATATAAATATATATATATATATATATATTTATATATAAATATATATATATATATATATATATATACATATACATACATACATATATGTACATACAGTATATATATACATATATCTATTAAATATATATATTTATATATATATATACTGTATATATATATATATATATATATATGAATGGTCGAACTTACTGTTAAAAGGTGTGGCTGAAAACTATAAGAATAATGGAAAAATTTCTCAAAGAAAATGCTATAAGTATTAGAAGGAGCAAAACAAAATACATCAACAAGGGTTGATAGGCAATATGCAATGATATAAAGGTGGTTTGATTATTTAAGGAATGTGACAGTTTCTTGGTGTAAAGAGGTTCTAAGAGATGGAGCGAAAGGCAGTCGGATGTTTGAGAAAGAATTTCAAAATGGTTGTACTGGATAGAGTTCTACAGTGAGTCTAAATGATTTCTTATTGATAAAAATTCTTTGGATTTAAATATGGAGCCAGTGCGATGACTAACACCCCTATGAGAATAGATGCAGACCTTCAGAAATCGTCGAGTTGACCCGATATTGTTTCCAAAATTACATTTTGGACAAGTATATTTGTAAACAACGAAGAACCGCATCAACTCCGGGAGGATGTATTTGAACCTGTAAAGTTTGCTAATATTTAAAGGGTTTTTTAATTTAAAATTAAAATCGACATATGGATGCAAGGTGCTCAGGGCTGTGGTGAGCTCGTTTCAGAAAAAAACGCATGTTTTACATATGGTAATGATACATGCACTAGTTTTTAAAGAACCTCGGGGCATTTAAATTTAGGCCAAAAAATATCATTATGAAATGTATTAACAATTTTGTCAAAAATGTGTTTAAGATACCAATTGTATGTAAAAGATGTTTTTAAAATGAAATCTCTTCATGAAAGTTATGCCAGTTCGAACATAAGGAATATTCTCTAAATAAAAGGATTTGAATAGAATCAATCTTCATTGAGGTCGAACAACTACTAAAAATATTAAGACCCAAACCACTGTATGCCCCTTTTCTAAAAGAACCTGTAAGAAATCCCCTATTTGAGCTTAAAATATTTATGTCACGGAATTGTAACTGGTTATCATTTCTCATTTCCATGGTAAGCCTAAAATTTGCGTGAATTCTATTTACATATTCTAAAAACTTGTCAGGATGGGATTTTTCTCTAAGTAACAAAAATGTGTCGTCAACGTATCTCTTATAAGAACTGTCTAAGGTATATTTCTTCCAAGTGGCGAATGTAGGACCAAATAGGATCCCATTGCCAAACCATCAACCTGTTTGAATAATTTGGTATTAAAAACGAGTATTGACTACTGGAAGTACAATGAGTTTTCTGAAACTCTTTGAGTCAAAGCCATTGAATATAGTATTTACGGTAGGAAAAAGCTTGCTGAGTATAATTGCTATAGTTTCATGAAGGGGCACGTGTGTAAACGACGAATTTACATCTAAACTGTCTTGCTCAAAAATTTCGGGAATGAATTTGGCGGAGTTCTGAAGTATAATTTGGCGGAGTTCTGAAGTATAAATTGGTAATTGGTT
>NC_090740.1:34283838-34301338 GCF_036898095.1 Palaemon carinicauda
GTCCAAGATGTTTTAGTAAGATCACAAAATGAATTCGGATGGAAAGTTGAAGAAAAACTCACAAGATTCCAGAGACCCAAATTACTTATTTTTATACAGATCAGGGAGGGGTACTTTTGTGTTGATTTAAAATAACATGACCAAACTTTGATAGAAAAAAAAAAAGCTAGCTGACTATCAATAATAATGTGAAAAAAGGGCATTTTTGTATAGCTAAGAATAAAGTTAATGTGATTTTCTATTTTGTTAATGGAAAAAGATTGGCAGCATAAAACGAGCTGTGTCCTACAAAAGAATGGCTCAGTGAACTTCCCCCTTTCGGGAATGACAGTCTGCATCATTGCAAGAAGTTAAGTTCTGTAATTACAATTGATAAACCCCACCTTATCATTTATCACTTGTCTTTTATAGAAAGTAGATTTAACCCATGTTGTATGCACACCACCACTAAAATGGCTTCATGTACATAAGGATAATAAAAAGAACTAAACTTTTCCCATGAATAATTGCCAAATCTAAGCCATTTAAATGCCAATCCAAGATCATTCATGTGCAAGGTATGTGTAACACACCATTGTAATCACTTAATAATGTTACACCTGAGAGCATATATATATATATATATATATATATATATATATATATATATATATATATCTATATATATCTATATATATACATATATATATATATATATATATATATATATATATATATATATATATATATATATATATATAATCTATATATATATAGATCTATATATATAGATATATATATAGATATATATATATATATATATATATATATATATATATATATATATATATATATATGTATAGATATATATATATATATATATATATATATATGTATAGATTTATATATATATAGATATATATATAGATATATATACATATATAGATAT
Source organism: Palaemon carinicauda (assembly GCF_036898095.1). Taxonomy (NCBI): domain Eukaryota; kingdom Metazoa; phylum Arthropoda; class Malacostraca; order Decapoda; family Palaemonidae; genus Palaemon; species Palaemon carinicauda. The sequence continues at coordinate 34,284,767 of NC_090740.1, forward strand.
ATATACATATATAGATATATATACATATATATATATATACATATATATATATGTATATATATATCTATCTATATATATATATATATATATATATATATATATATATAAATGAGTGTGCGTGTGATCTTTACTATAAGAAATAAAATTAGTCTAGTAATATCTTGTAATACGATTATGTCAAAATAGTGTCAAAATACATATATGTTTAAAACTCAATCATTATCACATCAATTACTAAGTAAACAGAAGTTTGACAGAAAGACACAAGTATTGAAAAAAAGCCGAGAATTTTGGCAGGTGAAAAACAGGACACAAGGGAACAGATAAACGTACGCCTTTCATATAACGCCCCCCCCCCCCCCCCCCAACAGCCCCCAAGTTATTTGCATGGATAATTTTGGAAAATAACGGACATGGCTTAGACTTTCCCGTTCTGGAAGCGAGTGGTAAGAAAGATGGACAAAAACAGTTGATTCTGGAGTAACCTTACGTGCATAATAATGAAGAGAGATGGTGTATAATCAAGACGAACCACACATCAATGCTTATTGTACTTGAGGTCATCACAAATAAAAAAAAAAAAAGTGAAACACTGAAAACTAAGCATTGACTAAGAAGACAGTATGATTAGGTAAGGGGGGGGGAGAGAGAAAAGGGGGGCAAATAGAAATTAGAAATCATATCGCATATTCATATGGTTTCTGGGTGGCCACTAGATGTTTTTCCTTCTTCTTCTTCTTCTTCTTCTTGTTGTTAGAGAATATACATTTGTCGACCGCTTATATCTATATATCTACTGGGAAGGCAGAGTAAGACGGCAGAAAAAGTTAAGACTCCAGTAAAAAGCGTGAAATCTTCATTTCTGAAAGTGAATAAACATTTTCACACATTTTTTTTAATCCATAAAAATGGATGGTTATAACTGAAATAAGTTGATCACCAACGTCCACTAAATATATCTAAAGGACCTTGTTCATCAAGTTAATTTTACATTCTCATAACTGCCAAGACTTGCCATCATCTTTCAAAATAGCAAATTTTAAACAACTCGATTACCTTCTGAATGCATTAATGTAGTATGTGATAGTTGTGTATAATCTATGAAAATACCAAATGAGCGATGAAAATGCAATATTACATATTGTATGTTCATTACTTTTCATATTTGAACAAAATAACTATTTAATTCCAGTGTATAGCCTGAGATATAAATTTCATCATACAAACGATGACAGTAGATTAAGTTGCATGATAAAATTATTAATAAAATTTTCAAATTAGTTAAATAATTGCTTTTTCTGGAAAAAAATATGTATAAATAAAATGACCTTTACAGGATTTTGCTATTAAAGTAAATTAAAAAAAAAAAGAAGCTAAAGGTCATTAATCATATTGTTTTTTTGAAATTTAAACAATTACAGTTCATTAATCTTCTTTTGGAAGTATATATTTTCTAGTTTCTATTTATCTTATATTTATTTAATTTAGTTACACGGGTGTTCGATGTGTCTATCCTATTCTGTCAGTATGAACCTGTTTTGCTGTATATTAGCGTATTCCTGAGTCCGTAAGCGCTTTGTGTAAAGATTGTCATCGACAGAGAAATATTTGTTCTGTGAAAATCATACTTAATTACAAGAAAATACCCTTGATAGAATTCAAATGCAAACATGACGGGTGAAGAAGACAATTGCTGAGAGTCGTAGCAGGTTTGAAGACAGAAGTGAAGCATGTGTTGGAGCTTGTAAAAGAGAGAAGGACTGGTTTGGGGTAATATTACATCAAAATACGTAAAAATTTACACTGATTTCAAGAAGTTCCGGATTTTTGTATTGTCAATGAAATCTTATTCCTCAAATGTCAAAATCGATGATAGTAAAGGGGGAAATGCCACTATCGACCACAGAAACAAATAGGAATAACTATAGAAAACGAACCAAGCCCCGATGAAAAATACAAAGTAGTGCAATCTGATTAAAAAAAAAATGGCTACAAAATAGATTAGAGGCTACAATCAAACAAACAGGAGCACTTGAAATACTGTAATCCACTACACAAACAAAGATAATAAGAGATAGAGAATGCTACAATGGAATCCTGTACACAAGAAATGTAAACGATCGTGGAATCCCTTTAGCTAAGCCTTCCATTGAATGCAATAAGAAATAAGGCGAGACAAAGAAACTTAAATAACAAAAAAATTATTTTCATAAACTATAAATTATACCATATTTGAGAGAATTTCATGAACATAATCAACGTTTAAGCGTGATCCAGAACACAAAAAAACTAATATATTTGTCAAATCAAAATAATATATTTACTTGGCTTATACTTACATCATAGAATGTTTAATGTTACTTTATATCTGGTCATGTTCAGAAAATAACCGAGCAACTTTTTAAACGTCTTCATCATCACCTGAACGATTACCCGTCCAAGATTATCTGAGCACGGCCATTAAAATATATTCGTAGTCTAACAAAAAAAGTACAAGTTGTACGTTAATAAAAGCATATACATAATTCTTCTAACAATTGTCCCCATTCCAAACTTCCGTTTATTCTAACTTACGTAAATATCACATTATGAATGAAGTCTCTTTCTGCGTTCAGTTATTCATATCATTGTTCTTCACATATCTCAAGAAAATCTGTCAAATCTATAATATTCCATAATATACTTAACAACAAATTTCTGTAATTTTTACTAGAGTGAATTGTGATTTTAACCTTCGCTAAAATATCTTCAGCTTTGTTCACTTTCTTGATAGCGGTTATTTTGATATCTTAAGTAAAGCTGACACGTGTGTAATACAGGCCTAACTAATTGTTTGTAGGCCGGTCCCTTCCAGCAATTAGTGAAGCCTATCAAACGGAGGTCCAGAAACCTGCTCTGATTTTATGCGCTTCAAATTTCAATGAAATTTCCAGCAACGAACGACGGAAACATTGGCGCCGGGGTATCTGGTGCTCAACAACTTTTTCTAGTGTCTGCGTTTATTTGTTTTTCTCTACCAGAGCATAATTTATCTTTAATCATCTAGATGTCCTATTATTTTTTCTAGATACTTATCATACTTTAAGGGATTTACTTTAATTTGTTATATACAAACCTCTGTTTGTCTCTTTTGAGTGGGACATTCTTTTTTCATAGAAGCCTATTTTTCAGTCATTTCCTTTTAAACTTTCTTCACAAGGATATTTATTTAATTTGAATTCTTATAAAAACTAATGTGGTAAAGAGAATAGTAACATCTCTGTATCTATCATTTCATAAGTTTTTCTATAAGTTATTATTTTTACATTCATATGAGTTATCCAATTTAAAAGGTGACATCTTGCGAGCCCAGGTTATCATCAAACTAATATGCTTATAAATCTATAAGAAATCTATTATCATAAATCAACGTATTTATAATTGCAGTGCCATTATCATGAAAGAAAGAATATCTTAATTCATAACTTACCTAATTATCATTATTTATCAAGGCAAAAAAAAAAAAAGTTTCAGGCGTGAGTAGAATTGTTGGAAAAAAAAAAGTATATTAGAAGAGAAAGTCTCCACATAAAATTTTTTCAAAGCATTTCCTGGAAGAGAAGGAAAATATCACTGGGCATGAATAAGAATGGGGAATACCAGGATGAAATTGAGAAGAGAAAAGGTGAAAAAAGATAAGAGCTGAAAAAGGAAATGTGAACCAACTTATTTTTCTTCGTTGTTAAAAAAAAATATTACCTTTAACATACAAGTGATGGAAATAACCGATGTAAATCCAATCATACAAAAAAAAAACAGGATGGCAAAACCTATGGAAGGTAGAAAATGCTTAAATTTTCACAGAAACCACAACCATAATAATACTAAAAGTAATGAATTATATACTCCAAGCACAATAACAAATAGGAACACTGTACATTTACCATATATTTAGAACTTCATAAACTTATAAATATGCTGCACTGGGTTTGATAAAGATCCATGATCAGAAGTCAAGAGTTTAAGATTTAGTGGCATTTCACAAAATACATATAAATTTTATATTAAGTAAGAAGGCAAATACTATTTGTTTTTCTTGTAGAACGTATATGAGGTTTTGAGAGTTAATAAAGCAAATTTTAGTTTTAATTGATACCGTTTACAAAAAAAAAAAAAAAAAAAAAAAAAAAAAAAAAAAAAAAGAGAGAATATGAACAACGAATAAGATTAGTTGCCGATGTTTCCTGCAGTTAAGTAATTCAAGTTTTCTGTGCTACAGATTTTAACTGTTGTTTTATTTGAAGGAAATGAAATGTAACTTGTAAATAAGAAAAATATAAATATATTGTGTTCCAATTCAGCATAACAACTTTTAACACATTATGGGGGAAAAGAAAACTTAATAAAACCAAAAATTACTGTCTGAATGTTATCCTCTTACTCAATGGTGTAATAATAAATTTGAAACCCTGTAAAGATAAGTCAGGGTCACTCTGTAAATAAATTAAGATTATGGTCTATTATATATCACACTTGTCAAATATATTCAAAATCTGACAATAATAATAATAATGATAATAATAATAATAATAATAATAATAATAATAATAATAATAATCATTATGATAAAACAATGGTGAGATAAGAAAGAAAAAATCAAAACAACTACATGAAATATGGACCCATTTCAAAATGATTGAATATACAAGAGGTAACAGACTATTTATAATTTGCCAACAATTAGTTGTATTCAGATCTCTAGCTTCAAAACGAGATACATTAAAATCCCAAACAAGGTGTATGGGAAGGCTACATAGTAGATGGGGAAGAACAATAACAACAAGCACTGATCCTACAAGGGGGGAGGGGTGTACTGTATATACCCAAACCCCAACTGAAAGGTGCCAGAGGAGTTTTGGCGCGAGACTGCTAATGCCTTGATACCATCTGTGGCCACAGGTCTCTTGTACTCATCCCTTCTACGTACCTGTACCATGACAAGCTTCGTTCACCTACTTAGGGAAAGTCATGCATAGTTCAATGGAAGTTAGGGATCCCTTCAAAACTGAAACAAAGGAACACTCAGTGAATCGGGTATGGAAATACCTTGGCAACAACCTCAATGTTAGGCTAATCTCAATTAAAAATAAATACCCTACAGACACTCCCTTGACGATGAAAAATGGTATAGACGAAGCAATTTGGATGTAATCCGCTGGTGTCACCTTTGGTCGCAGGTTGGCTTGTCCCGCAAGAACCCACCAGCACCCACAACCACCAACAGAGGGTGGGGGAGCGGGAGGGAGAGGAGCTTAAAAGCCACCACACAGATTAGGACCAAAAAGACGAAGGACATTAAAAAAAGGGGGGGAAAAAGCGAAGACTTCAGGCGGCAAAGTCTTCTTGCGGTCTATAGGGCCTTCAAAACTAGCATGTTTAAAAATCACTCCATCGGTTTGAATATCGTGTGGAACTCCTCTGGGATTTAAATGGCTGATGTCACTTGCTGATTTCAAGGGAAGCTTTAATCTATTTCCCATTTATTTTCTGGATATATCTCTGATCTTTTGATTCCCTTGCCTTTGCCACGCCTTACACCGATGGAAATGAAAGCGTCAAGTTGAAGAGTAAAAACAAAGGTTAGCAAATAATAATACTATAATAATAATGAAAAGAAGAAGAAGAAGAAGAAGAAGAAGAAGAAGAAGAAGAAGAAGAAAAATGCTGATTATGAAACAATAAAAAGATAATTCAAACTATAAACAAAAGAGAAAAAGTCTCTTTAGTAAATAAAAAGAGAGCATACTAGCTGAACCTCGGCCTCTGCTCATTAGAATATCAGATCTTGGAGCTCTGAGAAGTGTGTGATGCTGCTTAAATCTCTCTCTCTCTCTCTCTCTCTCTCTCTCTCTCTCTCTCTCTCTCTCTCTCTCTCTCTCTCTCTCTCTCTCTCTCTGGCTTTTTTTCTTATCACCTTTTCTCTTCCTTCATATTCATTCTTATCTCTCACCTAAACCCTACCCCTCAAAGTGCACTGTTCATTCTGAAACCTCTTTTCTTGCTCATATAGTCTTTTTTTAAGACTTCTTTTTGATTCACTTATTTCTTCTCCGAATTTCCTGTTTGCTACCACTGTCTCATTCATATACTTTTAAAAGCTTTTTCTTCATTTCATGATGTGCTATATTTCTTTTTAGTTATGGTCTGCATTTCAATGAGATTTCATCATAATCTATTCCCTTCAATTAACGTTATCAATTTTACAAGTATCCTTCTCTCTCATAATGATGGATGTACTTTTTAACATTTTTTCAAACATGTCTTCTGCCTCCAACATTCTAGGCTATACACAAATTTATCTATATCACCTCATCTACAGTAATGTCAATATACATTTCCCTACCACAGATATTTTTTTTTTTTTTTGTAGGAAACGTTCCCGTTTTCGCAATCTGTTAGCCTGAGCCAGATCACCGCTCAAGCCCGAGAGTTTCTTGTAGTGTCTGCAACATAACCATCCATGTGTAGTGATGGGAGTTTCCTGAGTCTATAGGTCTACTTGCTGAGTCATCAGCAGTCATTGCCTCGCCCCTAGTCCTAGTCCCTAGTTTGAATGGAGAGAAGGCTTGAGCGGTGATCATATGTATATATGGTCTGTCTCTAGGTCATTATCTCTGCCACTTAGAAGCGAAAAAACATTAATTTTAACATTAGGTCAGGAATGAATGAAAAAATTACTGCTACCAGAATTATCACAAATCAGCCACTGCCTTACTACCTACTGACATAAAAACGTCATCTCCAATTCTTTAGTCACAATTTTCGTTTCAATAATTCCTCCATTCCCTTTTGTACAAAGGCCATTGCTAATATCAAATCGCAAAAAGCTTTTAGAGGAGAAACTCAGATTTAAGTCTTACATTTTGATTGCAAGTTGGTAAGTGTAGTACTTTCAGCCACATGACTCCGAAAAGCAGAAGCGCTAACATAAATCTCTCTTTACAAATACTAGGCATTTCTCTCTCTCTCTCTCTCTCTCTCTCTCTCTCTCTCTCTCTCTCTCTCTCTCTCTCTCTCTCCAATTAGTACAGTGCGTAAATTTCAAGTAAACACATTCGCAACATCTTTTCAAGTGAACTTGTCTATTTGCAATCATCCTTGTTAATTACTTTGAAAAAAATAGGAATTCAAATCATCATTGCGTTACCAATCATTGAGAATTCATCAGATTTTTTACTCAATAGTTTGCTGAAGGAACTGGTTATCAAATACCTTACCTAGTCAAGTCTGAAAGAAAATAGTTTTGCGTAAGACAAATATAAAAGAAAAAGTTTAAAATTATAAAAAATTTATATCAAAACTACGACAAAAATATAACTCAAGATATTATTATTATTATTATTATTATTATTATTATTATTATTATTACTAGCCAAGATACAACCCTAGTTGGAAAAGCAAGATGCAATAAGCCCAAGGGCTCCAACACGGAAAAATATCCCACTGAGGAAAGGAAATAAGGAAATAAACAAATGATGCGAATAAATTACCAATATATCATTCTAAAAACAGTAACAGCGTCAAAACAGATATGTCTTATATAAACTCTTAATAACGTCAAAAACAGATATGTCATATATAAACTATAAAAAATATAAAGATATAATTTACACTAAACTATTATCATTGTAACAATTCCTGATAAAGATTGCTTATGTACAAAGAACGAGTTAATACGTGAAGGGCATGACACGACATGTGTCTAAGAGCAAAGAAATATAAACTACAATATTAATATTACGAAGTTATTATAAACGCTTATGGTGTGATAAAAGCAGCTCATACAAAATACCAATGTGATGAAAATATTCATTAAGATTTGCCAATTAACTGAAAATATATAATAAAATTTGTGTAACGTAGGAAAATCCTAAGAAACGAATAAGTCAAATTATTATGGATAAAGAACTGACAAAATTTTATTCAATAAGAAGTAAGTACATTGCTTGGTTTATTGATATTTGATTTGAAGTATCAATATTATTATATTTATAATTAGCAGTTATATTGAAGGGCATGAACTTAAACAGTAATGTCACTATTGTAGCACTAAAGTGCAATCCTATCAAACAAATGAGCTATCCCTGTTATTAACATTATTTCAACCAAAGTTGTATATGAAACAATGATGCAACAGTATACATTAATGTGTCCAAACAATGTTTCTTATTTTCTCTGATAGCTGAAGATATTTTGGTGTGCCCAAGTGCAGGCAGTGGACGGGGTGGAGGTAAGGCTGCTGTGACGACCAACTTAATGGGGTTGACAAGTGAAATAAGTCCACACAGATCAAGAGTGACCTACTAATGCACGGGGCCAAACTAAATCCACTCCCACAACATCCCTATTCCCCCTCTACTCCCGCTACGTCTCACTCCTACCCCATCCCCACAATATCCTACCATCAGAGCTTACTCTACCATCCCCACCCATCTCTATTTACACCTAAAATACCCATGATCCGAACCCTTCTTTGCAGGACAAACAAAGCAGTCTTGCTGTACCAAAGGCCACCATTGATGTTGAACGTTTGCGGCGACAACAGCAAATAGATAATAAAAATATAAACAAAACCCTGACTTAACGTAATATTAAAAGTATGGACGTAAACTAGGATGTATTTTCAAATACTTCTGTCATAAAACTTGAAACCTAATAAAAAAACAAAGTCCTTTTCAAACAAAACTTCACATTTTACCCTTAAAAACAAACTTGATTAGATAGGAACATTGCAACGTTCAGTGAAGGTATTTGAATTACCGATTGCCACACAAAATAAGGTTAAAACTTCATTTACTTGTTTCGTCAGTTATCACAAATTTCACTGAAAACAAATATTAGAATTTGTGATAACAACAACGATGAAATAAAAAAAAATCGGCTAATCTTTTTTACCAAAAATACATATAAATCGTTATAGAAAGCTACCGTGAACAACCTGCTCAGTTTCCATCATCAATTGATATTGAGAGTTAAGCAAGCTCCTGAAAACTCGCTATATCCTAATCAAACATATATATATATATATATATATATATATATATATATATATATATATATATATATATATATATATATATATATATATATATATATATATATATATATATATATATATATATATATATGAAAATAAATACGCGGATTTTATACTTCAGAAATAATGATAAAGAAAATAGTAAATCCCCATGGATCACAAACTAAAAAGTATACTATATATGTTCAAGCTTCCGTACAACACCATTTAACGAATTTTCATTTAAAATTATAAAACAAATATTAAGCGGTATCCAGAATGAAATATACCCATCATTTTGCATGGACCTTATCATTTGACTGCTTTCCTAGATTAAAACTGTATTTAGATGTAAATAATAACTTGAGATATTTGCTGGAGGAAACAGCCTAAAAATCATGAACCCCTTTGAAGAAAAAAAATTAAAAAAGACACTTAGATGACCAAATGGAGAAACGAAAAGGGAATTAGATCTTATTCTCAGTGAAAAAAATGTAATTTAGATAAAGATTTAACATTGTTAAACAAGTTAAAGTCAAGCAGCCATAGAATGGTGACGAGTAAAATCAGTCTCGATCTAAGGAAAAAGAGGAAAACCAACCCTGTAAATAGAGAAAAATCTGACGAGTTTAGATTAGCAATAAAAAAAATAGGTACTCCTAGCTACACGATGAAATAAAAGCAAGTAAAAGAAAAGTAAACATTAAATTAACAAAATTTGCAATCCAATCTGCGCAAGAGATAGATGCAGAAGTTCCTAAACAAGATCAAGGAAAACTATCAGAAACACCAAACATCTAAACTGAGAAAAGATTGGAAATGAGGGTGAAATCCAAAAGAGATGAAATAGAACAAGCAGAACTACCCGAAACAATAAACAAACTAAAAATCCAAGACATTTGTAAACACAATCAGACCAAAAATGAGGGAAACGCCAAAGAAAGGAAAAAGCATCAAATGAATGTAAAAAGACTTGGAATTATTAAAATTGAAATATTATCAACAAAAGAGATGAAGTGATAGAAATAACAATGGATTTCTATACAATGCTATATACTGTAATATTGTTGAAAGATATAACTTTGGCAATAGAAATAATGAAACACCTGCCGGTACCAAAAGCAGAAGTAAAGAAAGCATTAAAGGGCAGGACAAGAGACAAAGTAGTAGGAGAAGATGGCCTAACAACTAATATAACAATAGATGGAGGAGATTTCATAGACGTAAAAGTCGCTGAATTTTACACAAAATGACTGCAAGAATGCTCTATACCTCTAATTGGAAAACATTATTATACTAATTCACAGAGGGGGAGATAAAAATTACATGAAAACTTACTGCCGAGTAAGTTCATTCTCAATATCATATAAAATATTTACAAAGATTATATTAGACCGAATAGAAAGACAGCTAGACTGATAATAGTTGGGCATTAAGAGCAATTGAATGGAGATTACAAACGAAGGAGGAGAAGGAAGAAAAGACGATGGATTGACGACCTATGACAATTTGCGGGTATAGACTGGCATAGAAAGACTATAAACAGGCTTTTGTCCTGCAATGGACTATCAACGATTGATAATTATGAATAACTCTTAACATGAACAAGATGCTCCTTTATGGGGAGTGAATAAGGGTGTTAGACAAGGACTACGATAATCGGTGTTGAATAAAAAGAATAACAAGAGCTACAATAGTAGTTGAAGTAGCCAGAGTAGTATCAGGTGTTACATTAGGATAACCATTCATATTAATCTGACAGAAGGGAAATTACATTTCATCAACAGATAGAGGGAAAAAATATTCTTCCAGCAACATCTCGGGTATTGTAATGATAATTCTACACATAATTCATCTAGTATATTTTATGTTAATACTCTCTCTCTCTCTCTCTCTCTCTCTCTCTCTCTCTCTCTCTCTCTCTCTCTCTCTCTCTGTAACGGTCCATAGACCGCTCAATTATTTGCAAGAAAATACGAATTAAAAAAGAAACACTGATCAGAAATGACGATACATTATCCTAATAACGGGTAATACTTACCAAGAATAATTCGGTAAGCCTTTCTGGGAAAATAAAGAGTTATTATTACGTCACCTCCATGTTTACGATTAAAACGCAATAATGCCGATCTCCGAATGATAAAGTCAAGGGTCATTCATTTTAGTCTGTCTCTGACAAACAAATGGAGGTGTTTTGCCTTAATCAATTAATGAAGGTAGTTTGTCTCAGTCAACTAATGGAGGCAGTTTGCCTCTGTTAACTAATGAAGGCAGTTTGCCTCAGTAAAATAGTAGAGGTAGTTTGTTTTAGTCAATTAATTAGGGTAGTTTGCCTTAATCAGTTAATGGAGGTAGTCTGCCTTAGTTAACTAATGGAGGTGTTTGCCTTGCTCTATTAATGGAGATAGTTGGCCCTAGAATGGAGATAGTTGGCCCTAGATAATTGTGGAGGTGGTTTGCCTGAGGTTACTTAAAGGAGGTACATTGTCTCAGTCAACAAATGAAGGTAGTTTGCCTCAGTCAACTAATGGAGGTAGCTTGCCTCAGTCAACCAATGGAGGTAGTTTGTGTTAGTCAACTAATGAAGGTAGTGTGCCTTAGTCAATTAATGGAGGTGGTTTGCCTTAGTCAATTAATGGAGGGGTTTTCCTTAGTCAACTAATAAAGGTACTTTCCCTTAATCAACTATTGGGGGTAGTTTGTCTTAATCAACTATTGGGGGTAGTTTGCCTTAATCAACTATTGGGTGTAATTTGTCTTAGTAAACTAATGGAGGTAGTTTGTCTTAGTAAACTAATGGAGGTAATTTGTCTTAGTCAACTAATGGAGGTAGTGTGCCCTAGTCAATTAATGGACGTGGTTTGCCCTAGTCAATATGGAGGTGTTTTTCTTAGTCAATATGAAGGTTTTTTTCTTAGTTAATTAATGAAGATACTTTGCCTCTGTCAACTAATGGAGGTAGTTTACCTCAGTCAATTAATGGAGGTAGGTTTGCCTTAATCAATTAATGGAGGTAGTTTTCTTTTAATCTAATGGAGGTAGTTTGCCTAAGTCAATTAATGGAGGTAGTTTGCCTTACACAATTTATGGAGTTAGTTCGCCTTACACAATTTAAGGAGGTAGTTCGCCTTACACAATTTAAGGAGGTAGTTCACCTTACACAATTAATGGAGATAGTTTGCTTTAGTCGATTAATGGAGGGGATCTGCCTTATTCAGCTAATAAAGGTAGTTTGCCTTGGTCAACTAATGAAGGTAAATTGTCGTAGTTAAACAATGGAGGGCTTTACCTCAAATAGCAATGAAAGAAGCACTTTAAAATCATCATTTCTGGAGGTTTTTGTTTCCATATTTGTAACAACGAAGAATAAAAAACCTTTGTATTTTATTGCTGCTTTATCAGGTGATCAGTTTTGAATTGTTAATCAATTTATGTGCAAAGGAAACACCATCTAGTTTTTACTCATGATTCCAACAGTGTGTGCTCACAGGGATTTTACAAAAAAAAATTACATACGTGATAAGAAATATTTTACTTTTTATAGGATATATATATATATATATATATATATATATATATATATATATATGTGTGTGTGTGTGTGTGTGTGTGTGTGTGTGTGTGTAGGAATTAAAATTATTGGGAAATACCTCAACAACACAAGATTTGCAGATGAATTAGCTTTGATTAATGAATCATGGGAGGAATTACAAAAGATGATAGAAGATTGAATAGAGAAAGCAAAATTGTAAGACCGAATATCAATGTGTGTAATACTAGGATATTGTTCAATGAAAATGCAGAGGGACAACAAATAAGAGTTATGGACGAGCCTCTATAGATTTTTGATAAATATATTACTTAAGACAGTCAATAAGTGTTTCCCCAGGACACGAGACAAATCAAAAGAAGGATAAGCTTTGGTAAACAAAATAAAATTCCACCACTTTCTCTATAAAGGAAAGTATTTAATGTTTTAAGTTATGCATCAGAAACTTGGAGCCTTACAAAAGTCTTAGAACAAAACTAGTTATAATTTAAAAGACCTATGGAAAGAATAATAATAGGAAGAACACTGAGACAGAAAAAGAGCAACATGGATACGAGAGCAAACTAAAGTACAGGATATTCTAACAGCATGCAAGAAAAGAAATGGACATGGGCATAACATATAATGAGAATGATAGACAATAGATACATTAAGGATAACAGAATGGGGACTTGAGAAATTGTAGAAGAAGCAGGGGAAGGAGAGAAGCTGATGGATTCACGAACTAAGGAAGTTTTCGGGCGTGGACTCGGACAGAAAAACCATAAACAGACGCAAGTGGAAGGACATGTTTGACGCTTTTGACCTGCAGTAAACTAGTAACGGCTGCTGCTGCTGATGATGATGATGATATATATATATATATATATATATATATATATATATATATATATATAAAATTACACACATACATGTGTGTATGTAAGTAAATACAAAAGGAAACAAGATTTTCAAATGTATAACGAATATAAAATGTTAAATATAATATCTTGGAAAAATTGGACGCCCATATTATACATTAATATGGTTATCGTGAATTCTGAAAAAAAATATATATATATAATCTTTATTTTCGCAGTCCCTATAGCAAGAGCTTTATAAAACTGCATTGGCTTAAAATAAAACAAGCCTATATTGAACCTAACTCCTACCCAGGTTTCATTAAAAATGATTAAACATACTAGTAACAAAATTACATAGAAGGAATACGCAGAAAAAAAGCTTTAATATTTTCCTGCAAATTAAGGGAAAGATATTCGTTATATAAAATTGTATGTAACATAAATGGTAATCTAATGAGAAACGTAGTTGGTAATCAAATTTGAATGAATCAGGTAAAATAATCGATGAAGTGTAAAAATAATTATATTGATTCTCTGTGATATGTACCATATTTTTCATGGGTAGATTGAAAATTATGCATCTTAATTCACTATAGATGGGGTATCGAAGAACCGCTTTATAAAAAGAATAAAATCTATTGGGGAAAATATTTGAAATCAAATGGGTATTAATCACAATTTACATTAAACACCAATAAGAATGACAGTTAGCAACATTATCTTAATTATAGGAAAAGAATGAATGAGGAAAAATATTCATGAAAAATATCAACTCTTGTTACACCAACAAGAGAAGAACAGAACTTGATATAAATCTTGAAACGCTTAAAAATAGATAAAAATATAAGCAAAAATAAAAAATTCTCAAGGAAATAATGGAAATGCCAAAAGAAAATAGACTAATAAGAATAAAACAACTGTAGTACATGTTTGAAAAATAAAGAAGAATGAAAGCAATTGTCAAAACAAGACCACAAGAGGATAGATAGATCCAACGGGATTCAGCCAGGGTAAGACCAAGCTGGATAATGTTGGGATAAAAGCGCACCTATGCTAGGGGCGGGAGCACCTTTTGGCAGGGCATGTTTATGATGCCCAGCATACCCCCTTTCTGATTTAATGCCTAACCAATAGCGGTAAATCTTTATAACACGTCTACTGCAGTATCTTTATTATTATAATCTTTATTAAAGGAACTGATAAATTAATGGTTATTCTATGCTCGCTGATTTTATTCAACCGTTTACCTTTCTTATTTTCTCTTATTTTTTATATAAATCTTTAGCAGCTTCAAAATATGGTAAGACGCTTATTAAGAAGCACGAGGGGCTAGTACCCACTTATTTTTGTTAAAAAGGTTTTATTTATTGCTTCTAGAAATATTTATCTACCACTTTTTATATTTATTCTTTTCAGAAGCTCCAAGATGCAAAAAGATGGTTATTAGCAGGTGCGAGAATGGAGGGCTAACCATGATTCCGTTTTATTTATTTTGCAGAGTTTTCAAACCTTTTTTTCTACACAAGTCAGTTATTTCCATAATGCAGATGTCTCCTACAATTTTTATTTTCCAACACCGATACACAAATTAAAATGTTTGAGTTTGAGTACTATAATTAATCTTTTATCCTTCTTCATAACTTTTTATTATCATTGATATAATTTCCAATAATATTAACACTGTTTAAATAAACATCAGCAAATTCAACATCATTATTTTTTTATGAGGAACTGTAGAAAATTATGTCAGGAAAATTAATTTTGCATTATATATATATACATATATATATATATATATATATACATATATATATATATATATATATATATATATATATACATATATATATAATATATATATGTATATATATATAGATATACATATATACACATATATATATATATATATATATATATACACACAGGCCTATACATTTCCCGGTGCAATATGAAATTTATCACGGTCTGTCATAAAAATAATTCATACAGTGAATCATAAAAATTCTATAATATATATATATATATATATATATATCTATATCTATATATATATATATATATATATACATATATATATATATGTATGCATATATATACATATATATATATATATATATATATATTTATTCATTTACACAAAAAAACTAATCTTTGATAATTGTACGCGACTAATGATTTCAGAAATGGTTTCTTCAGCCAATGTTCTCCATAAAGGAACTGAATGATAAGCAATATGTAGCATTAAAGTTTTTAATGCATATTGCTTCCCGTTCCAATTATCTCTCTCTCTCTCTCTCTCTCTCTCTCTCTCTCTCTCGCTCTCTCTCTTAGCTGCAAACACACAAACACACACACATATAACATATATATATATATATATATATGTGTGTATATATATATACAGTATATATATATATATATATATACTGTATATATATATATATATATATATACAGTATATATATATGTATATATATATATATATACAGTATATATATATATATATATATGTGTGTGTGTGTGTGTGTGTGCGTGTGTGTGTGCAAGTGGTTCAATTATCTATTATTCTCGGCCATAAACAATATAAAAGTAAAAGAAAAATCATTGGTATTTCTTATGTATGAG
Source organism: Palaemon carinicauda (assembly GCF_036898095.1). NCBI lineage: Eukaryota > Metazoa > Arthropoda > Malacostraca > Decapoda > Palaemonidae > Palaemon > Palaemon carinicauda. The sequence continues at coordinate 34,300,839 of NC_090740.1, forward strand.
AGAGAGAGAGAGAGAGAGAGAGAGAGAGAGAGAGAGAGAGAGAGAAAATTTCAAAAATAAATAGCCAATATTTTCCAGATTTAAAAACCCATGAGAAAAACATGTAAACCTCCTGTGTGTTTGTGTTTATGAGAGAGAGAGAGAGAGAGAGAGAGAGAGAGAGAGAGAGAGAGAGAGAGAGAGAGAGAGAGAGAATTTCAAAAACAAATAGCCAATATTTTCGTTTTAAAAACCCATGAGAAAAACAAGAAAACTTCCTGTGTGTTTGTGTTTATAAGAGAGAGAGAGAGAGAGAGAGAGAGAGAGAGAGAGAGAGAGAGAGAGAGAGAGAGAGAGAGAGAGAGAGAAAATTTCAAAAATAACTAGCCAATATTTTCCAGTTTTAAAAACCCATGAGAAAAACATGAAAATCTCCTGCGTGTTTGTGTTTCTAAGAGAGAGAGAGAGAGAGAGAGAGAGAGAGAGAGAGAGAGAGAGAGAGAGAGAGAGAGAGAGAAAAT
>NC_090740.1:34306338-34348838 GCF_036898095.1 Palaemon carinicauda
ACATATCTGAGTCAGATCCCCTTGCAGTTTTTTTTTTCTTTAACCTTGTACCTTATCGTTATCGGTCTAGTTTTTCTCTGGCGCCTCTAGACAGTTCTTAATTATGCTAAAAGCAGTGAACATGTCGCAAAAAAAAAAAAAAAACTAGGCTTAATTAAAAACAATATGAGTATTATTTACAAAATACCCAACACCAAAACCAACAATTAATGGAGCAATGGATATACTTTAACAAAAGCTGTATCAGTTTCAATTAAGGATATCCCTTTTATATAAATGAAATAGCTACGAAAAGAAAACTGATTAAAATCAGCTGATCCAATAACTGATTGTTATCCGGTGTGGTGCCTTTTACTTAGGAACACAGTAAGTTCTCTTTTTAAATAAAACCTTCTTAATAAAAACATTGCAGCATTCGGATTTTATAAAAATATTTAGTTAAATAGTAAAAAATTCAATTATAAGTACACTATATGTAAAATAAAATGAAAATATTTATGCAAATATACCATGATGTATATATGTTATAAATTGTAAGATTGTAAATGTGCATTACATAATAAAAGATTGAAAAAAAAAATCAGGAAACTGATGCCTTATAAATGAGGTACATACATTGATAAGCGTATACAGCTCTAACATTGATGATGAGTTTTACAATCTTCTTGTTCCCAGTACTCTGATTGTACGCGGTCAGTACCTAAAATGTTTTATTAATGTCATATTTTGATGAATTCAAGTACAGTAATGAGAAAAGATTTTCGATTCAACTCCAGAAATTCCGTTGGGCTAACTCAAAAATCTTGCTTGTAACTTCAGTCTAAGATCATAATACATCAGGAACTACAGTATATGTCATACCAAGATATATCTTTGAAAAAAAAAAAATCGAGGGAATACAAGGCTATACGCGATTATATTAATTTCGCAAAATTACAGTTATTTAATGTCTTAGAGTTTGGTCTTCCATGAAATATAAATACATTCTCCTTTTTTCCAAAAGCGGGTATATGTTATTTTCTCTCTTGAAGTATTGAAAACTATCTACAATTAGTGAGAAAAGAAAGTGTTTAGTGTCGTAATTATATGAAGAGGAGTAATAAAATAACGCTAGAGAGAGAGAGAGAGAGAGAGAGAGAGAGAGAGAGAGAGAGAGAGAGAGAGAGAGAATGAAACCCTAATTTGATACTGTATGTCTCTCCTCCCTTCTGATAAGAATATTGGATGATTGTCTTATAACGAAATAACGCGACACAAATAGCTCTCCAGGTATGTATGTATGTGTGTATCTATGCTATATGTAAAAAGTAATAGTAAAAAATGTACGATTGTATAAAAGTCAGGAACTGGCGACGTTTGTTTCCATATTAAAGATGGCCACCGAGTCGGCTTATGAGGGAATTCTGAAAGACCGTCTTTTTTTCTAGCTAAGTATTTATAGGATAAGTACGAAATAAATATTCTTTTAGTGAAAAATACATGATTTCACACATATTTCCCAAAAAATATACATATATGTATGTGTTATTTTATATGCACTCATATATATATATATATATATATATATATATATATATATATATATATATATATATATATATATATATATATATATATATATATATATATATATATATATATATATATATATATATATATATATATCATACCATCATCAGCTTTTACTAATCCACACCAGAATAAAGGCCTCAGACATGTACTTCCACTTGCGTCTTTTTTTTGTCTTTCTATGCCAGCCCACACCCGAAAACATTCTAGTTTGTGAATCCATCGTCTTCTCTTCCTACCCCTGCTTCTTTTGCACTCTCAAGGGACAAATTCTGTAATTTTTGATTGTCCATCTATTATCGGTCATTCTCACCATAAGTCCTGCCCAAGTTGTCGGAATATACTCTACTTTAGTTTGCTCTCGTATCCATGTTGCTCTTTTTCTGCCTTCTAGTGTTACTCCCATCATTATTCTTTCCCCACAGGTCTTCGAGTTGTAACTAGCTTATGTCCCTAGGCTTTAGTAAGGCTCCAAGATTGTGATGCACAAGTTGATACTGATAGGACCATTTGATTATATATATATATATATATATATATATATATATATATATATATATATATATATATATATATATATATAATATATATATATATATATATTCAAATAAGCCATATATATTTCGTGGCCAAGTGGGTTAGTCACTGTCTGTACAAGCTTGCCGACCAGGGTTCGATTCCCGGCCGGAGCCAAGCTCTTGTCTTTGTGTGATTTCGCCTGGGGCTCTGATCCCGAGGTCGTTAAGAGAATCCAGACATTAATGTATCAAAAATATATATGGCTTATTTGAATATGAAAAACACGTAAAAATGTGCAAAATTTATCATATATATATATATATATATATATATATATATATATGTATATATATATATATATATATATATGTGTGTGTGTGTGTGTGTTTGTGTGTGTGTATGTGTGTGTGCACACACTTATTATCATCACTGGCCAAGGCACCAGCCACCTGTTGAGATACTAATGCTATTGAGGGTACACTCAGACACAGTATTCTATGTTTCCTTATTTCTTTTCCTCACTGGCCTATTTTCTCTGTTGGAGCCCTTGGGCTAGTAGCATCTTGATTTTCCCATTAGGGTTATAGCTTAGCAGATAACAATAATAATAATAATAATAATTATAATAATAATAATAATATAACCAACAACCCTGATTGGAAAAGCAAGATGCTACAAGCCCAAGGGCTCCAACATGGCAGAAGAGCCTATCACACAAAGAAAATAAAGAAATAAAATAAATTATATATAAAAAGTAATCAGTAAAAAATATACAATATCTTAAGATCAGTAACAACGTTAAAATAGATATCATATAAATATAATGGTGAGAGAATCATGTCAACCTGTTCAACATAAAATCATTCGCTGTATATTTGAACTGAAGTTTCGCCGAGTCAATTCCATAATCTTCTCACAGTTGAACTAAAACTTCTATAATACTGTGAAGTCTTCAGTCTTATGATGAAGAGGCTAAGGCTGCAGGAATCTGCATACCTATCACTACATAGAGGATGGTACAGTCTGGGAAGTTCTTAATGCAAAGGATGATCAGAATTATGAAAAATCTTAAGCAACATGCATAAAGAACTAACTAAACGACTGTGCCAGAGACCAATATCTAGATCAGGAATAAGAAATTTAATAGATAGTCAGTTCTTATAAAACAAATTAAGATGAGAGCCAGCAGTTGAAGAACAGACATGGTATGTCATATTCGAAACCCGATCGAATGGAAGAATTAAGACATTTCTTCAGGATAGACTGATCACCGAAAATCGTATATTTTTTCTAAATAAGCCATCACATCCCTTTGGCCGTCGTCCTGCAATCTCACCACTTGCTGGCAGGTTGTAGGGCCGGCTTGGGCTTCTGCTTGTATGGCCGAGTCGTTCAGCTTCCCTATCGCACACAGTGCTCCGGGATAGATGTGTCGGCAGGACCAGCTGCCGGCAGATGATCCATTAACTTTGGAATGTTCTTCAGTCCTCCCTTGGGCTGCCAATCACATCCTATGACCGGCAGGGACCAGCAACGGAGGTGGATGGGTGGAAGCTTGATTATCTTATATTCTCCCCTCCCAATTAGAACATTCATTCCGGAGGAAGGAAGTGAGACAGTGCTCTTACATCACCCTTCACTCCCTGCTTTCTCTCTCTCTTGGCTAGTGCCGCCAGATACTAACCTAACTGGCGGCTGCCGGCCACTAACCTAGCTGGCAAGATGCTGGCTAGATTTGTGGACCGACAGCCAATGATTCACTGACATAACTGACTCAGCCGGCAAGAGCCGGCCGAGTTCGGTCTATCGGCAACTACCCTGTCACATAGATTGCTGTCTGGGCTACTGTACCGACAGCCGGCAACCCCGCCGGCGTCCGGTAAGCCGCCGGCAATCCAGTGGGCCGCCGGATACTAATTTTTTCAATATTGTGTCAGTTGAACTGTGCTTTTGGTACTAGCCTTGCTGGCTGCATGCCGGCGACAACTACAGTATATGTATATACAGTAGCCAGTAAATCTGTAGTATAGAACATACTGCCGACAGAAAACTATGGTATATAAGTATACAGTAGTTAAATTTTTCCAACATACTCTGTGTGTCCAGGCACAGTCTACTGTTGAGACCTTATAGATAGGGAAAGGATTTCCCTTGCTATATACTGATAGATGATCAGTTGTTAATGACCCTCATTATTAATCCTTTTGGAAGTTAGTGTTAGCTACACTCTTCTATCCTTATAGGCGAGATTCTTCCACCGGGCCTCCTGAGGAGGATAACCCTAGGATTAATATTGAGGGAGGTCACAGCAATTGGCTGGGCAGGAAACACATGTATGTGTCTTTCCTAATTCATTTCTGGCTTATCTATCCTAGGCCATATGCAATAAAATAAAATGGAAAATATTGGTAAAAATATTTATTAGTTTATCTAGTGAGATGTTACTACAGTATACTCATTTTATTTTCCTCTCTTTACAGGAGGACCATGTGAAGTGCCGCAGCATCTTCTGCAACGTTCGTAGCAGGGTTTTTGTGGCCACCTGGAGTGTAGGACACGCTCCCATTGTTCGATCACTAAGGGACCTCTCAAATATTGGGACCCCCAGGTATGTACAGTGTGCAAAGACTTGGTTTATGAGGTTTTTGAGAACCCCAAGACAACGGAGTCAAGGGATGCAGCTCGGAACAAGCTGCGCAGATGGGTTCATGGCTTCCAGAAAAATGCCACGGGGCCTTACCTCCCCAATGAGCGTATGAGGGCCTATCTTTTCCCCAAAGCATCTGCGGATGCTGTTATTCCTCAGCCTCACCCTGAGATCCCTTGCATCCAGATAGCCGCGGACACGGATGTCTCGGATGCAATGAAGGACATCCATCTAGATGATGAGAGGATGTTAGAGGTGTCAGAGGACACCGAAAAGGACCTTCAAGCTGAGAAGAGGAGTCTACGTTGGCTCCAGAGACGAAGGAGGATGAAGTGGAAACAGTGTCTGTTTCGTTGGTTCCTGCCGCAGAACCAGTACCCTCTACATCTTCCGTTCCTCCACCTGAAAAGTCGGATGACACCCTGTCTACCATCAAAGCCATGATGGAGATGTTTCAGAAGAAGAGCGAAGAAAGGGAAGCTGCGCTAAGGCTGGAGATTCACCAGCTTGCAGCGACCCGTGGGTCTCATAGGAGACTGAATGTAAAGGATCTTCCCTCGTGCTCCGAGGTAAACCCATGGAGGCAAGCCGAGTACATGCCAATAACAAACAGCAAGATCTTTATCTCAGAAAAGCTGGGAGCTGTCCTTATTGAGGACATTGAGTTCTGGCCCAGCTTTGAGTCCTATCCTGACTACTTTATTCATCTAAGGATGGAACCCGTCTCCAAGGAGGAGATAGAGCCCAAGGAGGTCATAGTGCTTGACCATACAAAGGCTTAAGCTTTGCTAGCCAGCAGTCTGAAAGACAGGGGCTTCACCAACTCTAAGGTGCCAGCCCTGAGTAAGAAACACCCTTCCTTTCTTGCTCCAGCAACAATGGCCTTCCCCTTTGCGGAAAAAATGTTCAAGGCAGTGATCAAGGCAGTGGAAGCTTGGAAACCTTGCCCTATACTGGAGGAGTGTAGGCCACTTTCCCTAGCCCTGCCGACAAATCAGAAAGACTGGAAGGATATTCAGCTTACCTTCTCAATCGGGAAGTTGGAGGCCGATATCGCTGGACGTCAGTTTAACGAAAACCTCCCCAAGTTATCAGAGTTCCTCCTGCGTAGGGAGTAGGACACGAAAGAAAGGCTTGCTGCCTCTCTGTCCCTCCAGGTGACCCTGGAGGCAATGGCCAGTGAACATAGGTCCCCAGATATGTTCATGGTTATAGCCAAAACACACTTGGCAACCTTAACTAAATACTTTTATAGCGTTGTTAGGGCTAGAAGGGCTTGTTGGGAGTTCGTGTTTGCCTCAGCTGCGGTAAGACATGAACCTAGGAAGTTGATATCTTCCATCATCTGGGGGAAAGACCTCTTCCCGAATGAAGTGGTCAAGGAAATAGTCGACAAAGCTGCACGGAGAATAAGAATCTTCTCCAGAAGTGGGGCATGTCGGCCAAGAGGAAGTCTTCCCCGGATGAGGGTCCCCAACCGAAACGGAAGACAAAGAGGCCAAGGTTGCCTTCTCGCCCTGCTAGACAACAACTTCCCATGACCGTGGTGCCTCAGATGGTGGCACAGCCCCAACCCACCTACCAGATGGTTCCCCAGCAGGTGGTGACTCAGTCACCAGCCTTCACTCCCACCTATGAGAGGCAGACCACTACCTTTCGCCCTAAAGGTAGGGGGTCAAACAGAGGTTCCTCTAGACATCCTTCGAGAGGAAGAGGGGGTAGGGGAGGACGCGGTCAAGGAGGCAAGCCCTCCGGAAACCAGAAGCAATGAGATGCTTCCGGTAGAAGGAAGACTCAAGCTATTTCGGGATCGTTGGACCTTCGATCCCTGGGCCCACAGCCTAATCAAGAATGGACTGGGTTGGAGCTGGAAGACAGCTCCACCATCATTCTCTCAATTCTTCCAACACTCCACCCCTGTCCTGGAGGAATACACCCGAGAGCTCTTGAGCAAACGGGTGATAAGGAGGGCAAAGTCCATCAAATTCCAAGGAAGGCTGTTTTGTGTTCCCAAGAAGGACTCAGACAAACTCAGAGTCATTCTGGATTTGTCGCCACTCAACAAGTTCATAGAAAACGACAAGTTCAGGATGCTGACCCTTCAACACATAAGGGCCTTGCTGCCCAAAAGGCATACACAGTCTCCACAGACATGGCAGATGCTTATTAGCACATTCCGATCAATCGCCAACTCTCCTCCTACCTGGGATTCAGGCTACAAAAAAGAAAGTACACTTTCAGAGCCATGCCCTTCGGACTAAACATAGCGCCAAGGATCTTCACGAAGCTTGCAGAAGCAGTCGTTCAACAACTACACCTACAAGGTGTTCAGGTAATATCCTACCTGGACTATTGGCTTGTGTGGGCAGCATCCAAGACAAAATGCATGCAAGCATCCAAGAAAGTGATTCAGTTCCTGGAACATCTGGGATTCAAAATCAACACCAAAAAGTCTTGACTGTCTCCAGCTCAGAAGTTTCAATGGCTAGGTATACATTGGAACTTACAGTCACATCGCCTCTCCATTCCATTAAAGAAGAGGAGAGAGATAGCGGGATCTGTCAACAGACTACTAAAATCCAAAAGGATTTCAAGACACCAACAGGAGAGAGTGCTGGGTTCCCTCCAGTTTGCATCAGTGACAGACCCAGTGCTAAGTGCACAGCTAAAAGATACATCAGGAGTCTGGAGAAGATACACATCAAACGCTCGAAGAGGTCTAAGAAGACCAATACTAATCCAATTTTGATCACTTCTCAAGCCATGGTCGGAGACCAAGAATTTGAAGAGGTCAATACCTCTGCAACCGCCTCCACCCTCAGTCATCATCCACACGGATGCATCATTGGAAGGATGGGGAGGTCACTCTCATCATCGGAAAGTTCAAGGAACATGGTCCTCTCTATTCAAAACCTTCCACATCAACATTTTGGAGGCCATGGCAGTCTTCCTTACATTGAAGAAATTATCCCCTCACCCTGCGGTCCACATAAGACTGATTCTGGACAGCGAGGTGGTAATGAGATGTCTGAATTGTCAAGGCTCGAGATCACCTCAACTCAACCAGGTAATGTTGGCCATCTTCCGCTTGGCGGAAAAGAAGAGATGGCACTTATCAGTAGTTAACCTTCAAGGGTTCCGCAATGTGATGGCGGACGCTCCCCGATAGAGTCAGAATGGTCCCTAGACCCAAGATCATTCTCCTTCACCTTACATCAAGTCCCGGAACTGCAGATCAACCTCTTCACGACGAGCGACAACAAGAAACTTCCTCGATACGTGGCCCCATACGAGGACCCTGTAGTGGAAGCAGTGGACGCCATGTCCCTCGACTGGAACAATTGGAGCAGGATTTACCTGTTCCCTCCATACAACCTGCTTATGAAGATCCTCAACAAGCTGAGATCTTTTCAAGGAACAGCAGCCCTAGTGGCTCCCAAGTGGCCCCGGAGCAACTGGTTCCCTCTAGTATTGGAATTGCAGCCGAGGCTGATTCCCCTGCCGGACCCAGTTCTGTCTCAACAAGTACAGAAGTCGACTGTCTTCGCTTCATTACAGAAAACCCAAGACCTTCATCTCATGATTTTCTCTCCCTAGCAGTAAGAAAGAGGTTTGGGATCTCGAAGGAGAGTATAGACTTCTTGGAGGAATACAAGTCTAAATCTACCAGAAGGCAATATGAGTCATCTTGGAAGAAATGGGTAGCCTTCATCAAGGCAAAGAAACCAAAGGAAATCTCAACAGATTTCTGCTTTTCTTTCTTTATTCACCTTCATGAACAAGGTTTAGCAGCCAACACGATAACTACGTGTAAATCTGCCTTGACTAGACCCTTGCTTTACGCTTTCCAAGTAGACTTTTCTAATGATATTTTTAGCAAAATCCCTAAGGCCTGTGCTAGGCTTAGGCCAGCAGCACCTCCAAGGCCCATTTCATGGTTTTTGGATAAGGTACTACATTTGGCTTCAAGTTTGAATAACGAAAATTGCTCTCTGAAAGATTTGACTCAAAAAGTTATTTTCTTGTTTGCTTTAGCCTCAGGGGCTAGAGTTAGTGAAATAGTGGCCCTTTCTAGGGAGGAGGGCCATATCCATTTTACTGAAACGGGAGAGCTGAATCTCTCTCCCGACCCCACGTTTCTTGCTAAGAATGAGCTACCCACTAAGAGGTGGGGTCCCTGGAGAATCTGCCCTCGGAAGGAAGATGTCTCGCTGTGTCCAGTAGTGTCTCTAAAGGTCTATCTTCGTAGAACTTTAGACTTCAGGGGAGGAGAGCTCTTTAAAGGAGAAATATCGGGATCAAACTTATTCCTGAAACAACTAAGGGCGAAAATCACCTACTTTATTCGCAGAGCGGATCCTGACAATACACCCGCAGGTCATGATCCTAGGAAAATTGCTTCATCGTTAAACTTTTTCCAGTTCATGGATTTCGAGAGCCTTCGCTCGTTTACTGGATGGAAATCATCCAGCGTGTTTTTCAAACACTACGTGAAGCAAGTGTAAGAATTAAAGAAATACGTGGTGGCGGCAGGTAGTGTACTAAAACCTGTCGCTTAGTGCTGCGAGGAACAGTGAATTATTTGGGACTATAATTCTAGAGGGTGTACATGTTGACATGTTATGGTGCAACATGGTAAGTGACATCTCATCATAAAGACATTATGGACTGTTCCAGTGTATATAGGTGAAGAAACATAGACTTAACACTAGTGCCGTGTGTTTTTACACAAGTGTAAATAAACAGACTTCTCAGAAAGACATTAGAAAATTATTTAAATATTTTCAAATAAGTGGCATAAAAATTTTGTTTTCAGGTAAAACAAGTATTTCTGATTTGATTTTGTTTGATTTATGTTTGTAAATTCTATTTCACTTGCATTTTTTACATTAGTAAGAAATGTATGCTGAATTTTGGTTTATTGTTTAACAAAAAATGTCTAATGGTTTTGTGCGTCTTATTTCGCCCTAAACATATATAAACTTATACATAAAGTTATATCTGAGCATTACCTTTATTCCTTACTATTCTGCATAATTACATTGAACAAATAGAGTAAATTTGTTCCTATACATAAACAAACCTTTTCTGGCCAGGCTTACCTTGTTCTGATACAGATAGAGAAACATGTCTGCTGTGGTATACAGCTAAGCTGATATACCTTGGATGCTATGGTGGCTTACATGTACCCCTGTAGGGTTTATAAATACAAACTTTGGCTTGAGGCATACAGTGAGACCTGTACGCCCTTTTGGTTACTAGGTTAGTCATATGAAATATGCAAATTTCGAGACTTTTTCCCGAGTCTGGCATGACTCTTCCCTGTAGGGGGCAGGAAGCAATAACATGGCTCATGATTAGAAGTAATAACATATAACGGTAATGTCATAGGTCGCTAGGTCTAAATGATCAAGGAAATATTGTCTTGAGGTTTAAGGCACAACTGGGAAATCCACAGATACATTAATGCTCCGGTAAACTTCCATCAGGACGACATGGCTTGAGCCCAAAAAACGGATTTTGAGCGAAGCGAAAAATCTATTTTTGGGCGAGATAGCCATGTCATCCTGATGGACCCGCCCTCCTTTCTATGAAAGGCCTTGGCAGGATCCCTCCCAATAATACTGTATCTACAAGTACCGGCTCAACGCTACAAGGAACAAAGATGGCGGCGATTATGGCGCTATCTGAGTACTCAAACAGTAACGGAGGAAGGGAACCTTATTAACGGCTCCTCTTTTATTTTGCCACTTTTCCCCTTCGAAGCGTAAACGCTATGCAGGGTGCAGATTGCTATGTGGCGTGTCAAGAATACGTCCCCTGATATTATGCAATATCCTAAAAGGAAACTTTAAGGATATTCGCGCAAGGAGTTAGAATTCTGGAGACCTTAAGTTAAATTCTCTGGGAATATCACTGTAGTCAAATATACCCTGGGAAGGTACTTAAAAACCTTCCATCAGGACGACATGGCTATCTCACCAAAAAATAGATTTTTCGCTTCGCTCAAAATCCGTTATATATATATATATATATATATATATATATATATATATATATATATATATATATATATATATATAGATGGAGATGGTTAGGGCATGCTCTTCGCACTCTCCAAGAGAGATTGGTTCTCCAAATGTTCAGCTGAGCTCCACAAGGGACTAGAAGAGTTGGAAGACTCAGGCCTACATGGCTGAGGACTATTAAGAGCGAAGTAGGAGATGATGAATGGAGAAGTATTGAGTTAAAAGCTCAAGATAGTGACGACTGGATAAATCTAACGGAGGCCCTTTGCGTTAATAGGCGTAGGAGATGATGATGATTATATATATATATATATATATATATATATATATATATATATATATATATATATATATATATATATATATACATATATATATATATACATATATATATATATATATATATATATATATATATATATATATATATATATATATACGTGTGAATATTTATGACAGCAGCAAACACATCAACAAGTTATATTTATTATCAAATGAATAGAGCTGATTTGAGACAGCCTGGCATTGAATCTTCACTATTAGAGAGACCATATTTAGCTTATTCACCCAGCAATAATAGAAATCTACAAATAGTTTCCTTTAATACTTGCCTGGATTAACGAGGAGTTCGGTATAGACTGCACAAGGATTCATCATTCATAAAAATAAGACCCGAACAAAAGCACACGTGAACGCAAGAACCCGATCATGTTTGCCAACTCACCAGCTTTACAATGGCATGGTCGGTCACAAAGATTCATTATTCACTAACATACTAAGAACAAACTAACACACAAGTAACTGTGTTGAGAATCATTACTTCCGTGACATTTGAAGAAGCATAAGCACCTACGCGCTTACAATTACACGGAAAGACGTTAGGTGTGTAACAAAGGCAGCAAAGATATACAGAAATACACAATTCCTCGTTGTTTAGGTATAAATGATTTCTACTTCTAAAGAACTCCCATTTGAGGGAACTGACATGCCAACTAGTTTTAATCGTTTTACTATGTTCCTGATGTGCTTAGGTAATGCTTGTGTGAATGCAATCCAACCATACTTTTACTCACACACACGTCGTGAAAAAAAACTTCCCAATTACAAACAAGAAAAAAAGAGAAAATAAAAAGATGAGCTAACTTTTCGTAAAATATCTGTAAATTTCTTTATTCTCGTACGGGTTCCATGAATAAATCCAACCCCCCCCCCTCTCTCTCTCTCTCTCTCTCTCTCTCTCTCTCTCTCTCTCTCTCTCATGTAAGCAATGCTGTAAAGGTAACCGATCATACAAACTAATATATAACAACATGTAACCTACTTTCCATCTCGGAGGGAGAGTTAATAACATGTTAGACCTCATCTGATTTATAAATGGATGGTTTGACCTTTTCGGATTGATTTAGCATCATGATAGACGGACTTTGGTGACCTAAACAAATACAACAGACTAATAACAGGTCACGTGATGATGATGATAATTGGCATGACATAGCAAACTCGACCACACATGTCAAACATGTCGATTTCCAATATCGGTCTGTCGTACCCGATGTGGAAAATTATGATCCTATAGGATTTGTCTGCATTTGGCGAATTTTGTGGCGACATGTGTCAATTAAGTCATAATCTTCGTAGTCCAACGACAGACGGTCGTCTCACCAGTTAGATGACCCCGGGCCATATCTAATCTCCTTGGGTTAGAATCCCAACCGAGGATGGCCGGTTTAGATGTGTTCCTTCAAATCTGTTCCTTTGCTGACCTAAGAAACCACTTCTCACAAAACTTGCAGAGAACCCAGAGATTATTATTATTATTATTATTATTATTATTATTATTATTATTATTATTATTATTATTAAGCTACAACAGTAGTTGGAAAAGCAAGAAGCTATAAGGCAAGGACTCTAACTGTGAAAATTGCCCGGTGAGGAAAAAAAATAAACATAGAATAGTGTGCCTGAGTGTACCCTCAAGCAAGAGAACTCTAACCCAGGACAGTGGAAGACTAGATACTGAGGCACTGGCACTACCAAAAGACTAGAGAACAATGGTATGATATTAGTGCTCTAGAACATCGCTTACCATAGCTCCAAAGAGTCTCTTCTACCTTTACCAAGTGGAGCGTAGCCACTGTACAATTACAGTGCAGTAGTTAACCTCTTGAATGAAGATCTTTTTTGGTTATCTGTTGTTAGGTGTTGAGGAAAGAGAAGACTTTGTAAAGAATACGCCAGAATGTTCGGTGCATGCGAAGGTAAAGGAAATATGGACCGTAGCCAGGGAGGGATCCAATATACCTAATGCACTTTTTATAGACTTAACCTAAATTTTGTAGTGATCATTTAAATAATCCTCTTAAAAAAAATGTTTTTTTTTTTAGTTTTGACTCTCTTTACTTTGCTTCGATTTTTTTAAGCCATTCTCTAATATGAATGTTAAATAGGCCTTTGAATTGTTCTCAGGGTTTCCTGTATATTGAAGAGAAACAATGACATTTTTTAGAGTTAAAGATACCACTTGGTTTCTAGGAGAACATTCTTTCAGACGAGTCTCTAAATTTAAAATTCTAAAAGATTTTCGACTAATATATAGTTTTTATTGGACTTAGCAAGCAGTTTTATTATACCTATGTAATTTACCTAGTTTTCTCTTTTACAATATTACAAATACGTGTATGTTTTATTCTTCTTGAAAGTTTATTCTTTTTAAGGGGAACTACTAATATAATTTAAAAATGTAGTTTTTCACATTCCTATTTCCTATTGGCTGATGGGCTTTTTAAAGAAACCTTCCTGTTATCATCATTATTACTAGCTTAACTACAACGCTAGTTGGAAAAGCAGGATGCTAGAAGCCCTAGGAATCCACCAGGGAAAGATGCCCACTGAGGAAAGGAAATAAGTAAACTATATGAGAAGTAATGAATAATGAATATAAAATATATCAAGATCGACAATAACGTTAAAATAGATTTGTCATATATAAACTATGAAGAGAGATTTATGAAAACTTGTTCAGCATATAAGCATTTACAGAAAATTCTAACTCCTGGAGTTCCAGAGATTTTACTAGATTATTATCACTAATGTACGCGACCCGTCGAAAATGACGGCTTAATATGCAGGTAGATATGCACATCCAAGAACACATCCCCCTCTGACCACGATATGACTACTTTCTCCCTAAGGGAATGGGAGATATGAGCGTGACCGGAATAATATATATATATATATATATATATATATATATATATATATATATATATATATATATATATATATATATATATATATATTATATATATATATATATATATATATATATATATATATATATATAATATATATATATATATATATATATATATATATATATATATATATATATAATATATATATATATATATATATATATATATATATATATATATATATATAGATAGATAGATAGATAGATAGATAGATACTTGCTCTTTTTACAGGGGAGATTCCATAATCTGATCAAAGCTAGGATAAAGCTTCTAGAATAACAGCGTTGTACTGAGCTTTATGATGAATAAGGCAAAGCGAGTAGAATTAACGTCATACCTAGTACTTTCTATTGTCTACCAAATTAAGAAGTTATCAGCTGAAAACCAGACAGGAGAATAAAGCTTGAAACGAGGCAGAAAGAAAAAATGAAAACATTCTCTCAGGATACCCCGATTATTCAGTCTTGAAAGCCTTACTTAGTATGGCAATTTTTATGCAAATGAAAAAGAAACAGACCGAGTGTGTTTCTTGAAAGTAAATTGACCTACTATTCACTTCATTCTCCTTACTGACAAGTTTGGGAAATCACTTCCTACTCCCGTTTTCTCAGGCTCATACAACCTTTCGCCCTTTCAGACAAGATTTATGTGTCCAATTCAGCACTTTCCGCGTATTTTATACTGGTTAAGTGGGATTGCTCATCCCGGTTTTCTTTCATATCTACAGCAAATTTGCCCATGCAAAAGAAAAGAAGCATTGTTTATTACTAAAAGTCCTTGAAGAGAGGGGTGAAAGGAATGTTCATGAGAACAACAGAGGTATAACATGCAGTCTATTTGTCAGATGACAATGCTTTCGAAATTATCTTTTAAGCTACTTGCACGGGAAGCCACCCTCAATCTTATATACTAGTGTACTCGACCCGTCAAAAATTACTGCTAAATATTTAGGTAAATATGCACAAACATGCACATGCACACAAGATTCAACCCTTCCCAACGCTCCTGCTCCTCCTTTCCTCTCGAGGTAATCCCTCTCACCAAGGTATGACTACTCCCTCTCCCTCTACCCGAGGAACGGATAGAGACCGATTAGCTTTACGTCTGACAACTCCACTGTGCGTGACCGGAAAGATATATATATATATATATATATATATATATATATATATATATATATATATATATATATATATATATATATATATATATACTGTATATATATATATATATATATATATATATATATATATATATATATATATATATATGTGTGTGTGTGTGTGTGTATGTGTATGGGGTATCTAAACTCTTACCAAGTATTCAAACAGCTAAAATAAACAGGGGAAAGAACTGAAACCACAAGTGAGTAGCAGCCTCAAACGTACGGAATTAGCACGAAACGCATTGCTCCCTCCTCCCACAACTTGCAAACCAAAAGCACCTGTGGTTGATAAAAAAAGTAACTAGACACAAAAAAGTAATCATATTAACCTTTGTTACTTCTCTCTTCTTCCAAACATAGGTCTACCGATTCGTTCATGATCAACACCTTTTTTTCTCTCATTTCTTGTCATGTCTAGGTATTGTACCAGAGAAAATAAATCAAATAATACATCTCTCTTATGTTTTGTTCTGCAGGGTTCAGTAATTAGGGGGGGGGAGTGTCCTCCTTGTGATCGCCCAAGAAGAGGGAAGTGAGACAAGCACCAAAACTATTACATCATCTCTAACCCTTTAAGAGTAAATTCAAATCCCTTTTAAAGGATTCGTCTCGCTCACTGAACACGTTTAGTGAAATCCCACATCGTACTTCAAGGACTTGGATCACTTTGAGAAAAAAGGAAATTTTCTGCAAGAGTTCTGCCCTACACGTTCTTGTTCTGACTGATATTCACTCAGTTCCTCTGCTACGTTTGTCCTGAATTTCTTCGCTATTGCATAAAGGATAAAGGTTGGTATTGCAAGAAATATTATAAATTCATCACGATTAACGCAAGCGTGGAAATACGGATTCAGATATGCACATATAAAATCATAAATTCACATAGCAAAGATTTGTTCGAACAAGGACCTGTATATGCAAAATAAAGCCTTCATAACATTAAAAATTCATGAAAATCTTTATATAATAGAAAAAGTTAAATTCATCAAACATGGCGAGAATTGTGTAGATGTCGTTAAGCCTTATTTGATTATTGAAACCACGTGAACATTTTAACAACTATAATTATCAGCATCTCTATCTAAAACCTACGGAGCTAGCATTCTTAATGATAACAGTTCCTAATCCTACTTAAGATCAGGAAAAAAAGAAAAAAGAAAAAAAAAATTATGAAATTTCACAATAGACAGCGGAGACCGCAGTAAAAGCCAAGCCGGCCTTTGGCTCAGTGATTCATTTGGTTTTCATTGACATCTGTGCGAACGAGGAGGTAATAATTATGTGCCTTTTGATCGATTGCTTCTGGAGCAACGATCGATAACATTTGAGTCAGGTCGCCGCCCCTCGAATGACCTTTTGCACTAAACCAAAATTTGTGAAAAGAACCTTTCACTCAATATTACATTGATCTTAAGCTGATTTGCCTCTTGGGAACGCGAGTCTCGATGCATATGCTTGTCCTCGTTCCACTACATCTAGGAGTTGGTATAAGAAAAAAAAAATAATATACATATATGATTTCTTTGATAGCAAGTTGCATGATCTTATACTTGTAAAACTTGTTTGAACACACATTAATAAAATATATCAATAACTGCACTTCGATAAATTCTTATGTTGTGTATGCATTACCTTTTAGAATATACTGTATGTGAAAGACCAATATAATGCTGCCAGGTATGAAGCAAAACTTTATACGTAACTTGCCCCTCAATGCACATCAATAATGTTTTCCTTCTGATTAAGCATACTCACTTATATACATATTACAATATCTTTCTAGTACATGTTTATATAAAACTCTCTCTCTCTCTCTCTCTCTCTCTCTCTCTCTCTCTCTCTCTCTCTCTCTCTCTCTCTCTCTCTCTCTCTCTCTCCTTTATCATTCTTTGAACAAAGACGCGAAGAAACTAGTGGCTATGGCATTCCAATCTCTATTTTTGAGAACCTTTCAAAAGACTAAATGCAAATAGCCTGCTCATACCAATCAGTAATGTCCTTCTGGTTATTCCTATCTACTTACTGAATCTGCAACTCTCTAGGCCATTCATTCATTCATTTTTTTTTTTAACCATGAGGCTGGAGTAGCACATTCACCGAGGTTTGGCACCAATAATTACACATTCACAAAAATTACGCAGTTTTTGACAGCTGCAGACACTTTAAACAAATGAAAAAATAGCAAGACATAGAAATCCAACAATTAGAATCTATCAATATTACATCGCTATACTCGAGCTAAATAGGTCAAGATTCAAGAGGGTATTCAGAGCCGTTGACTTTTTTCTAACCCACATTCATTACTCTCCATGGTACTATGGTAGGTGTTTCTTTTTTATCAGTAATAAAATTTTCCCATATAATACGCGACCTAGGATTAAAGAACTATTTTTGGCGAAAATGTGAAGAAAGTCAGACTCACAAGGTCTTATGAATAAAATACCTACTAGCAAAAAAAAAAGAAAAAAAAATTACTGGAAAAGTGTAGAAAAAATTATACAGTAAATGAACAGAGCAAACAAATAAATGAACAAGTAGAAAACAAATGACATAAACTCCTAGAATCAACTGTTAAGAAATGTCAGAAAATCATGGCTAAGTGGCAAGACTATAAATTTCTAAAGCTGCATCAAAAGCTATTTTCAACTAACAGGTAACAATATCTACAACAATGCCAGGAAGCCTACTACACAATTTTATTGCAATTATAAAAGCTTTTTGAGATTATAGCATTTGAGTAGAATGTTACTGGTGACTACATAACAAGGAGCTTTAGGTTAATGACAAAAGAATTCTTATGAACATAATCTTATTTTTTAGCAATATTAGAGGATCTACCAAATGAAGTCTGCCTACTCAGAATGATTAACCTGGAACACGGAATGTGACCAGATAATCGGCATACCTGAGTTTTGCTGCCATTAAGCTTGATGTTAACCTTACTATTCTACTGTAGTTCTCTAATAGGATCAGCAATCTCTGTATTGTAAATTATAAGAATAAAAATGAAAAATTCTGAACATCACCGTATGGGTAGCCTTTAACTACAATTCCTCTGTTTATCCTATAAAACTATGAAAGAAATTAAGCGCCTAGGCCTATACACTTAATTGTTAAGGGTTTTTCTGTATGAACCTTTTACTACTAGTCAGGGCAAAATACAGTTTAACCCCCAAAAAATTGTAACAAAAGGTTTCTCAACTGATTTTGGTAGGTTTTGATGTCCTTTTTAACATACTAAAAGTTTACCAAACTATGACCCCCGGAAAAGTGTTTTTTTCAACATGGCGTTCAAGATGGCCGCCGAAACCTTTGAACGATCATAACTCTATAACTATCAACTCAAATTTGATGATCTTGGTGTCTATTCCTACATTTTTGGGGGGCAAAGAACACATTAAGATCATAAAAAATAATGTGGGCCTATTATGTGCCAATGTTTTGGGGGTAGAGGTGGCATTTTCCATATATTTGATTGAATCTAACTGCATAACTAATTCGCATCTTTCTCTAATTCAGATATGATTCAACAATGAGTGCAAGCACATTCAGTAAAGCTTCTTGTCTAATCTGCAATGAGGAGATTGAGGATTTCAGTGATAACTGGGTTGCATTCAGTGGAAGGGGGCAAAGGGAATAATTGATGCCAGTGTAAAGCGGAAAGACGATCTTGTAGTTGAAGCTGGTATGAAAGTGCATAAAAGCTGTTGTCAACAGTATATTAATGTTAAAAACATTAAAAGCCATGTTGCAAAGAAAACTAATGCTTCTGTGCCAGGAAAGAGAACCCCAAGATGCTCAAGTGGAGCTTTTGATAGTGCAAAGGACTGCATGTTCTGTGGATGTACAATTGATTTGGACAAGGGACACTTTAGCTGGGTATGCACGGACAAATTTGTGGAAACAATTTTGGAGGTCTGTGAATCCCGTTCACATGACTGGGGTCTGACTGTAAAGGGCTGTATTGAATACCATTTACGAGATTTACATGCAGCAGATGGCCTTCATCATCATCCATGTAGTAGAAATTTCAGGAACCTCAAGTCACTGCCTTTTGAGTTCCAGCATGCCCCTGATGCCAAGCACAGAAAGCCAGGCCGTCCTAAAGATGAAGATAAGTATGAAGCATTTCAGAACATGTGTGCATACCTAGAACTAAACAGTGAGGAACAACTAACAGTGACATTTTTGAGCCTCATAATAAAAGGTTATCTTTCCAATCCTGATTCTGAACCCTATGACAATTAAAGTTTGAAAAGGCATCGTAAAGAGTGCTTTAAGGACTCAAATCATATTTTCTGAAAGAGAAGGCCTGGATGATATTGTCACTATGAAAGATCAAACATCGCAGATTCTGAGATCATATTACAAAGGAAAGTGTCAGGAAGATGATGAAGAATCCCCAAAACGTGCTATTATTGAAACTGCTGCCAGATTAATCAAAAGTGACATCAAGTCTGAGGTTTCCACTATGAAGAATCAGTATCCAAGTAGTGAGGATTTAAAGCTTGATTTAGCGCTTTCATTCATTCCAACTAGTCTGCGAATAGCACTGGAAACATCGTTCGCTGGGAAAGACACAAGACGCAGGGTTGCTGCTGTTGGTCATGCCTTAATTCAGGCAGTTCACCCACGAGCTGCCACAATCAAGAAATCTTGGCAGGTCCTCGAAGACTACTCCATGACAAGCATGCCTTGTAAACCTGTACTCCAAGACTGGAATCTTTGTTTTCTTATCAGATTTCAGTTTTGAGATCTCTTTTGTTGGAATGATATGGTTCGTCTGTTTTCCAGGGGTGACAGAGGCAATGACACCCATTCCATGAAATGTCCCTTTGCCATCCAGAGTGATAAGAGTGTGATCCACATTATCAGCGGCAAAAAGAACAGACATTTCCAGCAAATCTACATCTCCACCTGGAACATCAGGTTCCACACAATCTGCTGCATTTTTTTTTTCAAATCTCATCACTTCTGTATATGAGCAGCAAAATCCCATCTCATGAAGGGTATCCACAATGAACTTTGAACGATACAGATGATGGACTTGCACAGCAGGTCCCACTTGTAGCGGTACAATGACAGCTCGTGGGCGAACTGCCTGAATTATGGCATGACCAACTGTAGCAACCTTGCGTCTTGTGTCTTTCCCAGCGAACAATGTTTCCTGTGCTATTCGCAGACTAGTTGGAATGAATGAAAGCGCTGAATCAAGCTTTAAATTCTCACTACTTGGATACTGATTCTTCATAGTGGAAACCTCAGACTTGATGTCACTTTTGATTAATCTGGCGGCAGTTTCAATAATAGCACGTTTTGGGGATTCTTCATCATCTTCCTGACACTTTCCTTTGTAATATGATCTCAGAATCTGCAATGTTTGTTCTCTCATAGTGACAATATCGTCCAGGCCTTCTCCTTCAGAAAATATAATTGAGTCCTTAAAGCACTCTTTACGATGCTTTTTCAAACTTTAATTGTCATAGGGTTCAGAATCAGGATTGGAAAGATAACCTTTCATTATGAGGCTCTCAAAGATATCACAGTTAATTGTTCCTCACTGTTAAGTTCTAGGTAAGCACACATGTTCCGAAATTCTTCATACTTATCCTTATCTTTAGGACTGCCTGGCTTTCTGCGCTTGGCATCAGGGGCATGCTGGAACTCAAAAGGCACTGATCTGAGGTTCCTGAAATTTCTACTACATGAATGATGATAAAGGCCATCTGCTGCATGTAAATCTCGTAAATGGTATTCAATACAGCCCTTTACAGTCAGTCCCCAGTCATCTGAACGGGATTCACAGACCTCCAAAATTGTTTCCACAAATTTGTCCATGCATACCCCGCTAAAGTGTCCCTTGTCCAAATTAATTGTACATCTAAGGAACATGCAGTCCTTTGCACTATCAAAAGCTCCACTTGAGCATCTTGTGGTTCTCTTTCCTGGCACAGAAGCATTACTTTTCTTTGCAACATGGCTTTTAATGTTTTTAACATTAATATACTGTTGACAACAGCTTTTATGCACTTTCATACCAGCTTCAACTACAAGATCGTCTTTCTGCTTGACACTGGCATCATTTATTCCTTTTGGCCCCTTCCACTGAATTGTAACCCAGTTATCACTGAATTCCTCAATCTCCTCCTTACATATTAGACAAGAAGCTTGACTGACTGTGCTTGCACTCATTGTTGAATTATATCTGAAATAGAAAAAGATGCGAATTAGTTATGCAGTTAGATTCAATCAAATATATGGAAAACGCCACCTCTAACCCCTAAACATTGACACATAATAGGCCAACATTAGTTTTTATGATCTTAACGTGTTCTTTGCCCCAAAAATGTAGGAATAGACACCAAGATCATCAAATTTGAGTTGATAGTCATAGAGTTACGATCGTTCAAAGGTTTCGGCGGCCATCTTGGACGCCATGTTGAAAAAAAAACATTTTTCCGGGGGTCAAAGTTTGGTAAACTTTTAGTATGTTAACAAGTACATTAAAAGCTACCAGAATCAGTTGAGAAACCTTTTGTTACAATTTTTTGGGGGTTGAGGGTGTATTTTCCATATATTGACCCTACTATACGGCAAAGCTACCATCAAGATTAATATGGCAAGGTTTGGATGTATATCCACAGACATTTTCGTCTGGGTTTAAATGGGTTAATTAGTATGATCAGAAATTGTCTAGATTAGGTGCACTTATACTGCATAGAGACTTAACAAATTCAGCCTTAAAGTAATCTTAGAGATTAGTGGAATATAGATAATGGTTTAAAATTATCTTCTGATACAGAAATAATATCATTCAATAGCTGTTCTAGTAAAATTCTTTGTATAGAGTAATATTTATCAATTAAGTATAAAAGTATAATAATCATAGGCGTGTGTACTGTGAAAAAAAAAAAATATAATGATAGGGGAACTTTTCTGGCTACTCTGTCATCTTGTTACTCTCTCTTGGTAATATAAAATTTGGTGATGAGCAATTCAGTATGATAAAAATTTAAATTTATTTCGATAGAAAACTGTAAAACTTCAAGACCTTAAGAACTGGATCTGCTTCCGGCATTTGATTAGTTATCAGTTATTATTGTTAGCTAGTACGGGAAGGCCACCAGACAGAGAGATCTGCTGTATATATAACAATTCTAACTCAAAAGCATACATAAACGAATAATGAATCAACTGTTTCTTGAAATTTGAGTTATTATTGCTATGACAAATACCCTAGGGGAAATCTGTAGTTTAATTGTGGTAGTTTAACAAGGCACTATTGTGGCTCCATCGTCTGTTTACCAGCAGGACATTCCTCTCAACATATATGGAAACTAAAGTTCTGATAGCGTAAATTTCGGTTTCTTGAAAGGAAGAGTCTTGGAACTTCACTCTTAATTCATAATTAAGGCGTTATAGTAGTATTTTATTCTCCAAAATAGTTGTAAGAATATAACCACAGATATTCAGTTGTGATATGGAGTATACTCATTAATGAGCCATTCACTGCTTTGGCTCAAGTATCAGACGTGTTTATAAACTGTTCTAAATTGGCATCAACTCTCAGAAATATCGCCTAGAGAAAGATCACAAACACTAGACAAATGAGAAAGCTCCTGTACCATATGCGTACAAAACCAGCACTGACATAATTTTTGAGCAATCTTGCAAGTGCTGACTAGTAGTATTTGACCACAGACAGTCCCTGTGATCAGCACTAGTCACCATAATTAACCTAAGATATTAGAACCACTCGAATGTTTTTTTGGCGGTATTCCAATTATTGGAGCCGACTGTAATTTATTAAGTAAATTAATTAATTATTCATATCTTCTCCGACTGTACCATCCTGCTGGTACTAGGTATGCAGTTAATTCCAAAACAGTCATATCTTCTCCATTATAAGGCTCAACACTGCTCGAAGACTTATTCCAGATGTGAACAGATCCTGATCAGGCAGTTGAATCGCTGGAACTTCAGATGGCAGATAATCAAACTTGCTGCGAATGCTTTAATGTTTACCATGTTGACGTAAGTCTCTCTTCACAGTTTATATATTACAGATCTATTTTAACGTTGTTAGTAATCTTAATATATTTTTATTACTTATTTATTACTCTCATATAGTTTACTTATTTCCTTTCCTAGCTGGGCAATCTTTCTCTGATGAAGCCCAACTATGGTTGGAGATTTGCTAATGATGATGATGATGATGATGATAACATAACCTGGCATTGATGCAACTATGTGTACGACTTTTAGTCCATAACATTTTAATGGAAAGTCGTTTTTACACGACTTTCATCATAACCTATATAGCATTTATTATTATTATTATTATTATTATTATTATTAATATTATTATTATTATTATTATTATTATCATCATTATTATCATTACCTAAGCTATAATTCTAGTTAGAAAAGCAAGATGCTATAAGCCCAATGGCTCCAACAGAAAAAAATAGCCCAGTGGGGAAAAGAAATAAGTAAATAAGTAGACGATATAAGAAGTAATGAAAAATTAAAATAGAATATCTTAAAAATATTAACAGCATTAAAACAGATATTTCATATATAAACTATAAAAAGACTTATGTCAGCCTATTCAACATAAAAACCTTTACTGCAAGTTTGAACTTTTAACGTTCTACCGATTCAACTACCCGATTAGGAAGATCATTCCACAGCTTGGTCACAGCTGGAATAAAACATCTAGAATGGTGTGTAGTATTGAGCCTCATGATGGAAAAGGCTTGGCTATTAGAATGAACTGCATGCCTAGTATTACGAACAGGATGGAACTGTCCGGGAAGATCTGAATGTAAAGGATGGTCAGAATTATGAAAAATCTTATGCAACATGCATAATGAACTATTTGAACGACGGTGCCAAAGTTTAACATCTAGATCAGGAATAAGAAATTTAATGGACTGTAAGTTCCTGTCTAACAAATTAAGATGAGAATCAAGAGTTGAAGACCAGGCAGGAGAATAATACTCGAAACAAGGCAGAATGAAAGAATTAAAGCACTTCTTCAGAATAGATTGATCACCGAAAATCTTAAAAGACTTTCTCGATAAGCCAATTTTTTTCTGCTATTGAAGAGGACAAAAACTTAATGTGTTTCTCAAAAGTAAATTTGCATATTACATCCTAGACTACAGAGCATCGAAATCACCTTATACATACAATTTTCCTTTCTCTATCTAATTGTTATAATATATACATAAAAGTTTGAATATTCTGAACCTGAAATAAAAATAATGAAATACAATAGAAAAGATAATTCCCTTTCTTATAGCATTAAACTGCATAATTAGAGAGCAATAAGCGAGAACGGAATATATATAGTATATCGAACACTACCAAATAGGAGCACAAATGAACTATCAATAGCTCCACAAGCACTAGAGGGCTAGAAAGAACGAACTGTTTGCAGTACAACTCTTGACTAAAACGAAAATGAAGATGGGAGAAGGGGCGAATTTATCTAGAGAAAACTGATACGGAAGAAAAGAAAGAATGGAATTAAGGTCATTTTTGGTTGGAAGTCGGTGCTTAGTTCAGAGTAGAAAACAAAATGCAATCCAAAGCGTTAATGGCTTTTACTATACAGTTCAAAATCATCTGATATAACAATAAAATTACTGCTTTCCAAGCAAAGATACAAAAGTAAATGTGGTGTGCCAACACAAATTCTAATATAGAGAAATATTTAAAAATAAACACATAAAATATATAAACACACACACACACTATATATATATATATATATATATATATATATATATGTGTGTGTGTGTGTGTGTGTGTGTGTGTGTATTATATACATACATGTGTGTGTGCATGCACGCGCACGTACGCGTGCGAGCAGGATGATGCAATATAGATTGGTATGAGATCAGAGTTGTCCTTATGAGTAAAAGTGATAAAGTATGAGGTCACTCTTCAACCTATTCTCTTTCATGTTTAAAGCAGTTGAGATTAACTATCAGTGCAGTATACTGTATGTGATGTAAAAACTATAGATACTGTTAAGCCAAGTGGAAAGAATACACGACAATACCTACGTAAAAACAATTCAGTAAGCATCAGGCGTGCTTTCTTAGTGGGGATAAATTAACGTGGTGAAAGGGTTTGTGTGTCGTAAAGATCAGCAAAGGTGTACTAGTCAGGGACCCCCATACTACGCTGGATTGCTGCGAGATGTCTGAATCAAGTATCCCACCATCTCCAACCCGTATTGGCCAGCGTGGTGATGAAAATGGCCAAAGACATGACTAAGACATGTCCGAGGCCTGCAGTGGACTAGAAATGGCTACATTTGTTGTTGTTGTTGTTTGCTAGGAGGAACGAAATGAGGTAGCAATGCGAAAGAATTATTAGAAGGAAAGGACCTCGGCATCCATTAAGCGCTTGGGTGCGTGCAAGTTATAGTTAAATGGCAGATGTGTCCAAAGGAGTTTGACACCGCTGATGAGCCTTCTTTGCCGATGCATGGACCAACCAATTCTATGAAGATTTTATTGGATACTGGGTTCATGTACGAATTTCCAGACGGAGGAGGGATGTGGACGATCTTAGTGTTGTTGGATGTAGTAGTTCTTACTTTGGGAAAACAGCTTAACGTTGAATATATATATTTATACATAGATATATATTATATATATATATATATATATATATATATATATATATATATATATATGCAACAACAACAACAAATGCAGCTGTAAACATATCTTTATTCATGTCTTGAGAATAGACCATTTTCATCACCACGCTGGCCAGTGTGGATTGGTGACGCTGGGAAACTTCAGTTTGATCGCTCACAGTAAACCCATTTCCTACAGCTTTGCTGATCACGGCGATACACATACTCTTTTTATCACATTAAGGTATCCCCACTCAGAAAGGGAACTATACATACGTACATACAGCCCTCCCCTGCCTCGGGTACCGGGGTGAAAGAATACTCATACCCTGGGGATATGAGGGCGCATGTGCGCTCCTTGTGAATATCTATCTAAAAATTTAGCCTTCGCTTTTGACATGTGTACTCAAGTGTATGTATATATATATATATATATATATATGTGTGTGTGTGTGTGTGTGTGTGCGCGCGTGTGTGTGTGCGCGCGTGTGCTTGTATTTGTGTTGCATCTAAACATAAAAACACAATCTGTTTATACAAACTTAGGTCGCCATATATAAATTAAGAAAAAAAAAAAAAAAAAAGTGGACCCATACATGTATCCAGTACCATCGATTCGATTAGAGATGAAGACTACCCTCATTATTAAAATGACTTGAGTCTCCCCTCTCTTCCATGCCTCGAGTTCGATTATTTCTGTCGACGGGAGCCTTTCAGAGCAACGTCGAATGTCGACGCTTTATTTACAGTTCAGCGAAGGAATCAATTTGTTTTGTTTAGGGAAGTGTCCGCGGTGTCCTACACGTCGGGGCTATACGATGATGACGAGATAATATATTGGTTTAAAGGGGAGAAGAAAACTTGCACACAGAGAGAGAGAGAGAGAGAGAGAGAGAGAGAGAGAGAGAGAGAGAGAGAGAGAGAGAGAGAGAGAGGAGTTATCAGCAGTCGATAGTAAAAAAAGAAAAAAGGGAATGATGGCAATGCATAATGCACTATATTATACCAGAGAAAGAGATAGACAGTAACTAAACAGTTTAAAATATTAAAGGATGAAGAAAATGTTGAATTAATGAGAGAGAGAGAGAGAGAGAGAGAGAGAGAGAGAGAGAGAGAGAGAGAGAGAGAGAGAGAGAGAGAGAGAGAGAGAGAGAGTACAATATGCTGTCTTCCATATTAGAGCCACTAAGCAGGTTATTGGCACAACACGCGAAAACAAGTTTTTAGTTTACAGGCGTCCTCTTGCTTTATAATTAGTTTATAACAATTATACCAGTGGGACACGTCTACAAATTCAGTAGGAAGGCACTCGCACGAATATGCTGGTAAATATCATCTATATACATACACACACACATATAGATGATTCGGGAAGTACAAAAATTACAAAGCAGCAAAAAGATAGAGAGAAAATTCCGAATTATAATGGAGTTAGATAGGGAGACCCAATCTCTTCCAAATTATCCACAGTGTGCCTGATAGCAGCGTTTGAAAATTTAGATAAGGAAATGTAGGAATTAATATCAATGGAGGATACCATAACAACCAAATATGTGTACATGACATACACTACAAAAGAAAAAAAAAATCAGTATCTTTTTCATTTGGGTTTTTGTAGAGAGGATTTCGACATTTTTAATGTGTTTGGAAATGAAACTCTTATAATGACCAGATACAGTTTTAATAACAAGTTTAGCCCAACAAACAGGGATCTTAGGAAAGTGTCCCTAAAAAAAAATTTTTTTCCACATGGGGAAAAGAGTTCACACTCATCATGCCCTAATGCAGCCCATCTCAGTATCTCGTGTGACCACCTCTGCCTTGAATACAAGCCCGACACCGCCTTGGCATGCTCTGGATTAAAGGGTCAATAGCCGCCTGGTCCAGTCTTTGTTACTCGTCAGTAAGGCCAGCTCTGAGCTCAGTTGCTTTGGTTGGAGGTTTAGGACATCGCTGCGCGTCTGGTCACAAAGGTTTTCAATTGGACTGAGATTCGGTGAACAGGATGGCCATTCCATACAACGGATTTCCTCTGTATCCAGACAGTCTTGCACCACCCTAGCTCGATGGATTGCTGCGTTCTCATCCATTATCAGAAAATCAGGGCCCGCAGCACCCACATACCCACGAGCAATGGTGAGGGAAATGTCATCCCGATACATGAGAGTATTAATCGCCCCTTGCTGGAACACATGGTCTGTGCAACACCAAACTGATTCCTGCCCACACCATAATAGTGGGACCACCAAAATAATCATCTTCAACAATGGCACACTGCGCAAAATGTTCCTCACGGGCACTCCACACACTCTGCTGTCTGTTGTTCATGGACACACAAAATCAGGACGCATCAAAGAAAGGTACACACGACCAGGCCCCGATACTCCAGTCCATGCGTGCATGACCAAATGCAAACGAAGTCTGATAGTTTCTAGAGGTCAGTCTTGGGGCCACAGCCTTATGTCTGGCATTCCGACCATCAGCATGCAGTCGATTCCTGAAAGTCTGAACAATGACACGAACACCGGTGGCATTTTGGAGATTATTTCGCCGAATACTGGCCGAGTTCAAGCGGTTTTGTCGAGTGGTTGTCCTCATATATCGATCCTGATAGGCAGTTAAAGCAAAGGGGCGGCATGAACGTGGTCTGTCATGATACAGGCCGGTTTGGTGTAAACGTTGATACAAAAGTGACGCAACACCGACTTACAGCAAAACGCCTGGCCACCTAAATCTACCTAACAACATCTTCAAGGAGCTAGATTACTCAAGCCACATCCAAAGCATCCAGATGACGTCAAAAAGCTCCACAACCTCCGCGCAACATCAACAAAACAACAACGAAAGGCACGAACATTTTTATCTTGTCTTCTGCTGACTTGAAAAATGCACTTTTCCAAGAGTATAATTTATTTAAATACACAAGTTTGAGTACTGACATAATGCTCAAATTGGCAAGTCACTCTAGTGGAACAGGGTTAAAAGAAAGGACAAGAAACAGGGAAGGTCCTGAAAAAATTGTGTAATATTGACCAATTCACAAAACAGCGCCAAGCAAAACAAGAAATCCAAATATCCTTAACTATTTTTTTTGTAGTGTAGTTCTGTTTAGTAACTTTAGTGTATCATGGGAGGAATGAAAAACAATGCTAGAATATTTGAATAGAGAAAGCAGAAATGTACGACTGAAAATGAATGTTTAATGAAAATGCAGACAACAAAAAACGGTAATGGACGAGCTTGTGGAGATTGTTAATGAACATACGTACTTCGGCCAGACAGTAAGTGTTTCTCTAGGACATAAAACCGAAAATAAGAGAAGAATAAGCATGGGATGGAGAGATTTTGGTAAGCAAAAGGAGATTACGAAAAATAAAATGCCACTTTCACTAAAAAGAGCAGTATTAAATCAGATAGTCCTACCCGTATTACTTTATTTATCAGAAACTTGAAACCTTACTAAAAGCCTTACAACATAAAATTAGTTACAACTCAAAAACATATGGAAAGATTAATGAAGGGAATAACACTGAGAGACAGAAAAAGGAGAGACGTAGATACGAGAGGAAACTAAAGTGGAGGATGATCCAACAACATGTAATAAAAAAAAATGAACATGGGCAGGATATATAATGAAAATGACAGATAATAGATGGATATTAAGAATAACAGCAATGGGTCCTTAGGGATTGCAAAAGGAGGGGGGGTTTTTGGCTGAAGAGAAGACGATGGATTGACGAGCTAAGAAAATCTGCAGATATACACCCGAGTAGAATATTCGGTCACGTTCATCTCACCCTGTCCCTCAGGTAGGGGGGAGAGTGAGTAGACATACCCTGGTAAGGGGAAGTGCGGGTGCGTGTGTGAATGTCTGTGCATATATATGTATGTATGTATATATATATATATATATATATATATATATATATATATATATATATATATATATATATATATATATATATTCAAATTATATTATCATATGATTATAAAAGTTATTAGAAAGTATAGGCTATGAAATTTTCATAATAATAATAATAAGAAGAAGAAGAAGAAGAAGAAGAAGAAGAAGAAGAAGAAGAAGAAGAAGATGAAGAAGAAGAAAGATACATCAATTTCAACCTTTCATATGACATATTACAAAGGGCGGATAAGGGTTATGTCACAGGAAAGATAAAAAAAAAAAAAACTCCATTCAACTCCAAATATAAGACAAGCATTTTCCGACAAATAGAAAAATAATTTCATAGACGAAAGAGAAGGCTATCGATCAAACTACTCAAATTTTTCTTGAAAGTTTAAGGTACATACATTAGAATAATCTTTTCTTACAATCTTTTATCTATACATTTAAATCATCAGAAGCGAATCTCACTATTAATTTAAATTTCAGACCGAAGCAATAATATGATAATTCTATTAAACCATTTTTAGCTGATCATGGGTGGATGTTCGTGAATGTCTTATTTGGAGGTAGGGAGACACTCTCTCTCTCTCTCTCTCTCTCTCTCTCTCTCTCTCTCTCTCTCTCTCTCTCTCTCTCTCTCTCTCACACACACAGCATTTATGAGAACTTCTCATTTGAGCGTAAGATTGGGCAAGGTTCTTGAATAGGCTTAAAATTTCTTATTAATAGTAAAATAATTATGACAAGAGTATAATGATTATTTTTATATATTATCATATATCTTATTGAATACAGATTTGAAGAGAAACAAGTACTCTCCGCTCAATTTAAAATAATTAGTAGTCATAACTTACCAACCCCAATTAGATCTTACAAAAGTGAGCGTTTCCACAACAGAAAAATCAAGAAATGGATCAACAAATAAATGACTGGAAATTGTTGTTGTTGAATAAAGCAATTGTGCAAATAAAGAGTATTTAGTATACATTGTTAAGATTATTTTTTCTTATTTTTTTCCCTATGATTTTCACATCTAGAAAAAATTAGAATTTTTAAAGGGAGGATAAAATAAATAGCGCTATAGGTCTTTGTGCGGCCGTACTTACCAATGCAGACTGCTTTTACGGTGGTTGTAGCATATGCTGTCATTGAAAGCTGAAAACGACAGTTCCTTTAACCAAGGCATCCGAAAGACAGTTGAAAGATTTTTCCATGTAGGGCCTTCGTGTTGGGCAATTAGTCTAAATGTACTTATGACGTGCAATAATTCGTATATGGTTTGTCTTTCAAAAGTTCTTGCATATTATTTTTACAAAGTCCTATGCGGAAAAATAAGTCATTCTTTTCTGAACATTACAGCGTGGTTATGGATTTCCTAAATCTGTAAATTATTCACATGGAGAATAATGTTTTTTTAAGGTACATGATTATCATGAAAATTGACATTGTATATATATATATATATATATATATATATATATATATATATATATATATATATATATATATATATATACAATGCTATGCAACGTTGATAAAAGAAATAGCTTTACCAATAGAAATAATAAAAGACCCGAACCGGTAGCAAAAGCAATAGTAGTAGAAGTAGAGAAGGCATTAAAAGACAGGAAAAGAGACCTGGCAGCAGGAGAAAATGGCCTAACAATTGATGTTATAATAAACGGAGGAGATTTCATAGCAATAAAATTCGATGAACTTTACACAGAATGTCTACAAAAATGCTATACACCTACAGTTTGGAAAAACTTTTTAATTATAAAATATCACAAAAATCAAGATACAAAAGACCTGAAAAAATACCGCCTAATAAGCTGCCTCTCAGTATTGTATAAAATATTAAAAAATAACATATTAAGCCATGTAATTAACTAGCTAATGGAAATATCAATTCCTTAAAATAAATCACCAAGTATGGCACTTATGGACTATGAGAAAGCTTTTGATTTTGTAAAAACTCCAGCATTAATGAAAGCCCCTCAAAGCAAGGAAGATAAGAAAGTTACGTTAGAATACTTGAAGACACACATACAGGTAGTACAGAAATCCAGAGATATGACTACTAGTTTAAGAGGCCCTACCCGGAGATAAGCTCTAACAAATCTGTGAGTGATACGCGCGAGCGTTAATGAGAAAAAGTTAAACCGTAGCCACCGGGAGAGAAGGCCTCTTCACGTGGACATTAAATCCCTGGTACGTTTCACATGTAGGTCCAGAAAGTTTACCTGAGAACTAGTATACCAAAGCCAGTTATCGAGAGAGTTCACCCCGCTGATTGACGAATTTTTCATCGTAAAACTATATAAATAGATGCAAATAATGGTGAATCTTAAGTGACCATTTGAGAATATATTGAAAAACTTTTACTGAATTTAAAAAAAAAAAAAAAAGTGATAGAAAACTTGTGAACAATAAATGTTGTTCTGTGCTAGTGTTTTCCCGCTGCTTTCAACCCAGAATACAACGCCGTTCAAGGTTGTGTACCTAAATGTAAGAGAGATTATATAAACGAGCCAAGAGTTAATATTTTGAAGTTTTCTGAAAATAGAGAAGGAAAAAATAAATGGCTAGGGAACATCATAAGATAAGATTTTAGACCTACGACAATCATTGAGTATGTAAGAAGGTCTCTCTCTCTCTCTCTCTCTCTCTCTCTCTCTCTCTCTCTCTCTCTCTCTCTCTCTCTCTCTCTCTCTCTCTCATATATATACATATATATATATACATATATATGTATATATATATATATATATATATATATATATATATATATATACATGTGTATATATAGATATATATACTGTATACAGTATATATATATAAATCTAAATATAAATATATATATATATATATATATATATATATATATATATATATATATATATATCTATATATAATATATATATACATATATATATATATGTATATATATATATATATATATGTATATTATATATATAATATAAATATATATATATATAATTATCTATCTATCTATCTATATATATATATACATATAAATATCTATATATACTGTATATCTATATATATATATCCATAAATATATTATATATACATATATATACTCATATATATATATATATATATACATATATATATATACACATACATATATATATACATATATATACATATATATATATATATACACATACATATATACACACATATATATATACATATATATATATATATATATATATATATATATATTATATATATATATATATATACACCCTGTTGGAGCCCCCGGGCTTATAGCATCCTGCTTTACCAACTAGGGTTGTAGCTTAGCAAATAATAATAATAATAATAATAATAATAATAATAATAATAATAATAATGTCTCAGCGGCGTCCAAAAATCGAAGACAGCTTCTCATCGGACAGATCGTCCTGCATATACAGTAGTTTTCAGGATGGCAACAAAAATACATTTACTTTTCTTCAGTTATTGTTTGGTGTCAACACGTGTTTCGGATCATTTTGCGACCCTTCTTCAAGACTACATTGAGTTTTGGAACTACACTTTAATAAATGGTTATGGTGGTGAGAATTTAATACAGAATTGTTTGGAAATTCGGAAAACATTCAACAAAATTGTCAAATGAAAACTTTAGATTCTCTGAAATATAAAAAAAAAAATTTATATAATTTTTTAAATACATAAATGATATTTCAAAAAGCTTCACAGAATTTCATAA
This sequence comes from Palaemon carinicauda, assembly GCF_036898095.1. Lineage (NCBI taxonomy): Eukaryota > Metazoa > Arthropoda > Malacostraca > Decapoda > Palaemonidae > Palaemon > Palaemon carinicauda. Next base: position 34,339,831 of record NC_090740.1, read on the forward strand.
AGCCACCGATTCCATATTTTGCTGCTGGACCAAGGTCGGTTTCTCAGGAACGCCATCTCTCGTTCAAAGCAGACCAAATTGTGAAGCTTACACGCTCCCACAGAAATTTGGTATGGGATCTGCATTGTTCTCCGATTCAGTTCCATTTGTAGCAGCTCCCTTCCTTATGACAAGTTTTGGTCTCAATGGTCCTTTATTTTCTTTGCAATGAAACAGTTTCTGAACTCCTATCCATGCCGTTTTTCTTCTTTCTCTTATGCAGCTCAAGCTTTCAAGGTTGAAAAGGGGTTGATAAAGAGCTTTCAAAACTGGCCGCATTTGTGCAACACAGCTTAAGACGTGAAGCTTACTCGCTCCCTCAGAAGTTCCATATTTGAAGACTACGTTGATTGCTTAATCCAGTTCATCTGGAACCGCATTATTCTCCACAACACCTTGAATTTTCTTGGCTCCATCATTCTCTCCTTGTCGAGGCATCCTCTGCGCTTCCATCCAGGTAATCCATGCCTTACCACATCTAAATGCGGTGCTTATTCTAAGGAGACTGGAGAGAAAGATTGATGAAAAGCTGAGAGATGAACTAGCAGGATTTCGTAAAGGTAGAAGTTGTACTGACCAAATTTTCATTTTGAGACATGTTGTATAGCAATGTGTAGAATATAGAAATCCACTTTTAATGGCATTTGTAGACTATGAAAAAGCCTTTGATTGTGTGCATCGGCCAATTTTGTGGAGAGTCCTGCCTTATTATGGAATTCCTCTTAAATATGTGAATTTGATTAGGTATGTTCATGAGGATAGCAAGTGCAATGTTAATGCTAATGGAGTGTTATCCAATGAATTTCCAGTGAACAGCAGAGTACTCCCAGGGAATGTGTTGTCACCTATGTTGTTTATCCTCCTCATGGACTTTGTAATGAGTAGAACAGCCAGAGATGGTGGAGAAGGATGGGACTGGATTGGTCATAGGAAATTAGCAGACCTAGAGTATGCTGATGATGCTGTCCTTATTAGCAGAACACCACAGGATTTGTAATGCTTGCTTACCAGAATGCATGAAATATCACATGAAGTGGGACTCAAGATAAATAGAAGAAAGACACAGATGATGAGAATGGAGTATGCAACAGAAGGTGAAATATCATTGGAAGGAGAAAGGATCAATGAAGTAGAATTACTTAATTATTTAGGAACATTGATCTCCAATACGAGGTCTTTAGAACTAGAGTTTAGTGAAAGATTGAAAAAAGCAAATCAGACAATGGCTAGGTTAAGTAAAATTTAGAAATCAAATCGCCTGAAATTATATATAAAAATCAGACTATACATCAGTTTAGTGAGATCGGTGTTACTATATGGACGTGAGTCATGGTATGACAATGAAACAATCTCCGATAGATTTAGTAGATTTGAGAAAAAACCCTCATAAGAAATTAGGAGTTAAATGGCAGGACATGATTAGAAATAAAACTATATGAGAGATTACTCAAGTGCCATATGTAGATGAGATCATGATGAGGGGTAGATGGCGATAGTTTGGCCATGCTCTTCGCACTCCCAAGTGAGATTAGTTCACCAAACGTTCAGCTGGGCTCCACAAGGCACTAGAAGAGTTGGAAGAACTAGGCCTACATGGCTGAGGACTATGAAGCACGAAATAGGATATGATGAAAGGAGAAGTATTGAATTAAAATCTCAAGATAGAGATGAGTGGCGAAATCTAACCGAGACCCTTTGCGTCAATAGGCGTAGGAGATGAAATATATATATATATATATATATATATATATATATATATATATATATATATATATATATATATATATATATATATGTTTGTTTGAGTGTATGTTTAAAATAACATGAAAATCGGTACAAATTCACTTAGTGCGAATGAACTGCAAAGCCAAACTAGGGCTCTATCTATATCAGCAATTACATTATTTATAGCGTTAGCATCTTACCGTGATTACTTTAGATTCACTTTGTATGTTAGAAATCTACATAGACACAAAAAAGAACACAACACAACCGGTAATAGACACAAAAACAAGAAGCCCTAATTATCTGCTTCTCTTGTGACCCAAAACAAAAGGTATAATTGGAAACGCCTCCAAAGGTCACCCACTCCATCTCCCCCCAACGGCAGGACCACACCATCACAAATCTTCCTATTATTAACTGCTTTGTGGTTGATACTAATGGAAAATTTTCCAGTACCTTAGGACTAAATACTGTAATGTGCCTAGTAACTTTCTAAGAGGAAGTGCTTCAAATTTTTCAGTGTTTATATACAGAGATTTTATGTTTCTTTCGTTTAATCTCAGAATGAAGACTGGCATTTCGTCATTTCTGAAGATTAATACGTAAATATTAATAAATTCAAGCTATAGCACAAGTTTTCATACGCAGGGAAGTGTACATACACACACGCGTGTGAGGAATAGAAAATTTTCAATTTAAGATATAATTTATTTAAGCGTTAAATTCGTTTATTCCCCTTTTTCTTTTTTCAAAAGGAGTTTGGTCTGACATTTCCAAAAACTTTCACATCTATGACATGTCAGACTAAATCTTGAATATATTCTCATTTCGCCTCAAAAAGACTAAAGGTTTTACGAGAAAAGTTCATCGGGTAGGTTAACTGATGAATTAAATCTTATTGGTTCAACTCAAAGAGTTCACGATCGAAATTCTTACCCCAATCCTCAATAATGTATTTTTTGACATTTTTTTCGTAGAATTTCTCGAAGAACTGGAATTCTTCAACTAGATATAGATATCAGTAGTTTTCACTTATGAATTTATTGATTTTTATTCAGGGTTATTCAAAACAAAGGGTTTATTAGTGAATTTTAAATATATATATATATATATATATATATATATATATATATATATATATATATATATATATATATATATATATTTCTTTGGTGTTATTGTTATAGAAAAATTGTGTTATCCAATGAATTTCCAGTGAACAGCGGAGTACTCCCAGGGAATGTGTTGTCACCTATGTTGTTTATCCTCCTCATGGACTTTGTAATGAGTAGAACAGTCGGAGATGGTGGAGAAGGATGGGATTGGATTGGTCATAGGAAATTAGCAGACCTAGAGTATGCTAATGATGCTGTCCTTATTAGCAGAACACCACAGGATTTGTAATGCTTGCTTCCCAGAATGCATGAAATATCACATGAAGTGGAACTCAAGAAAAATTGTCATATTACTCTCTCTCTCTCTCTCTCTCTCTCTCTCTCTCTCTCTCTCTCTCTCTCTCTCTCTCTCTCTCTCTCTCTCTCTCTCTCTCTATATATATATATATATATATATATATATAAATATATATATGTATATATATATATATATATATATATATATATAGAGAGAGAGAGAGAGAGAGAGAGAGAGAGAGAGAGAGAGAGAGAGAGAGAGAGAGAGAGAGAGAGAGAGAGAGAGAGTAATATGACAATTTTTCTATAACAATAACACCAAAGAAATTTATATTAAAAGATACGTAGCATTTAAGAAATATACCTTGAAAATTCTCCTGACAATAACATGTGACGTGTTTATCGTATTGAGTGTAATTCATGTGAAAAATTTATAATAGATTAACTGATAAACAACTAGAAAAAAAGAACAGAACACCAGAAAGGTATAAGATATACACAATACAACACGTGAGTGTTTGTTCATATCAGATATAAAAAATATCATATAATCAATTAAAGAGGCACAACGATATTGGTTGTTATAAATATATTGGAAAGAGGTGTCAAACAATTCAGCCTGATAAAAGTTTTGATAATTACATAAATATTAGCTGAAAAAAGTACAAACCAAATCCATTTACTCTGAAACAAATCTAAGTTGTAAAGTTTTTATGGTTTACAGTTAGCTTGACATATCTGACACCACCTGATAATGCTCGTTATCTGCAGATGTCAACTTTGCAAACTTTCAAAATCCCAACCTTTATCGGGAAGAAAATGGGTGTGTCTTTATGGTCATACTTTTCAGCTTTACAATATAATGTGTAATATTACATTCAACTCTTCAACTACTCTACGTGAATCTTTTATAAAATCTCTTGAGGCAAAACATGTCAGGATATAGACCAAACAAGATATATTTCTTATGATTCTTTTATATATATATATATATATATATATATATATATATATACATATATATATACATATATATATATATATATATATATATATATACATATATATATATATATATATATATATATATATATATATATATATATGGTCCTGGCCACACCTGTACCTTAACTGTATACACACACATACACAAGTGCGTGTGTATGTGTATATATATATATATATATACATATATATATTTTATATATACATATTTATATATATATATATATATATATATATATATATATATATATATATGTATATATGTGTGTGTGTGTGTGTCTGTGTGTGTGTGTGTGTGGAGAATGAACATGACAATAGATTGTTGAAATATTTGTATTTGAAAAAAATATCAAATTTGGCAATACCTAAAATATATTACAATATTATATCGTGAACCACGTTCAAAATTTATTTTACTTTTTGTCGGTGCTTTAATATATATAAATATATATATATATATATATATATATATATATATATATATATATATATATATATATATATACACAAACACTTCTTTATATGTGTATAAATATATCTATCTATCTATCTATCTATCTATATATATATATATATATATATATATATATATATATATATATATATATATATATATATATATATATATATATATATATATACACACATACTTCTTTATGTGTGTGGTTTGTGTCTGTATACGGTTAAGGTAAAGATGTGACAAGGACCATATATATAATCACACAAAGACAATAGCTTCTGACAGGCCGGGAAACGAATCCTGGTCCAGGAAATTTGTATGAATAGTGACATTATCACTTGGCCACGAAGAAAGATAAAATTCAATGACAATCTTCTGTACTTATAATTGTCTAATTCAATTTTAATGCACTTAGAATTGAAATGAACCCATCTTCACCATCGTAGCTAATTGATATGTTTGTGACTTAGTACTTGATTAATGATAAATTTTGCATATTTAGACGTGTTTTTCATATTCAATTAAGCCATACATTTTTGATACACTAATGTATGGATTCTCTTAACGACCTCGGGATCAGAGCAACGGGCGAAATCACACAAAGACAATAGCTTTTGACCAGCCGGGAATCGAACCCTGGTCTAGGAATCTTGTATGAACAGCAACATACCACTTGGCCACGAAGAAAGATAAAAGTCAATGACAATTCCTCTGTACTTATACCTGTCGAATTCATTAATCGAATGCCAAGTCACAAACATACTAATTAGCTACGATGGTGAAGATGGGTTGATTTCAATTCTAAGTACAAAAAAACCTGAATTCGACAGGTATAAGTACAAAAGAATTGTCATTGACATTTATCTTTCTTCGTGGCCAAGTGGTATGTTACTGTTCATACAACTTTCCTGAATCATGGTTCGATTCCCGGCCGGTGAAAAGCTATTGTCTTTTTGTGATTTTGGCAGGGGCTCTGATCCCGAGGTTGTTACGAGAATCCATACATTAATGTATAAAAAATGTATGGCTTATTTGAATATGAAAAACATGCCTAAATGTGCAAAATTTATCATTAATCGAATGCAAAGTCACAAACATACCAATTAGCTACGATGGTGAAGATGGGTTGACTTCAATCCTAAGTACAAAAAAAACTGAATTCGACAGGTATAAGTTCAGAACAATTGTCATTGACTTTAGTCTTTCTTCGTGGCCAAGTGGTATGTCACTGTTATTACAAGTTTCCTGGACCAGGGTTCGATTCCGGCCGGTCAGAAGCTATTGTCTTTGTGTGATTTCGCCTGGGACTCTGATCCTGAGGTCGATAAGAAAATCCGGACATTATGTATTAAAAATATATAGCTTATATGAATATGAAAAACATGTCTAAATGTGCAAATTTTGATATATATATATATATATATATATATATATATATATATATATATATATATATATATATATTCATATAAACCAATATTATCTTGATTCTCTCTACCTTGGGATCAGAGACCAGAGTGGGATTCTACTCAAAGATAATAACTTCTGGTCGGCCACGGAAACAAACCCAGGCCCAAGAAATTGAGGTCATTGGAACCTAAGTTTCTTAAGCCCAGGTTCGATTACCCGGCCGACCAGAGACAATTATCTTTGAATTGATTTCCCCTAGGGTCTCTGATCCTAAGGTAGAGAGATCCAGATATGAAGAGTATGTTATAGGGCTTATATGAATATGAAAAACACGTCTAAATGAGTTAACTATCGTGTGTGTATATATATATATATATATATATATATATATATATATATATATATATATATATATATATATATATACATATATGCGTGTGTATATACATACATACATACATGCATAATATATAAATATTTATATTTCTATTATACAGTAGACACACACAATATATATATATAAATATATATATATGTGTGTGTGTGTGTATACATATATATATATATATATATATATATATATATATATATATATATATATATATATATGAATTAACTAGGTGTGTAGAAGGACTGGGTAGAAGGAATTATGTAGTTGTTATGGGTGACTTAAATGCTAGAGTGGGTGCTGGAGAGGTAGAAGGTGTCATTGGGAAATATGGCGTACCAGGTGAAAATGAGAGTGGTGACAGACTGGTAGATATGTGTGTTGAACAAGAGATGGTAATAAGTGCTAGCTTTTTTAAAAAGAAAGATAAAAATAAGTATACATGGGTAAGAGTGGCAAATGGAAGAGTAGTAGAAAGGGCATTAATGGATTATGTGTTGATAACTAAAAGAATGTTTGGAAGATTGAAAGACGTGCACGTGTTTAGGGGTATGGCTAACGGTATGTCTGATCATTTTTTGGTGGAAGGAAAATTAGTTGTAGCAAAAGAGTGGGGGAATAGAGTAGGTGGATGTAAAAGGGAGCTAGTGAGGGTTGAAGAGCTAATAAAACCGGGGGTAAAAAGTAAATATCAGGAAAGGTTGAAAATGGCATATGACGAGGTGAGAGTAAGAGAAACTGGTAATTTAGAGGAGGAGTGGAAGTTAGCAAAAGAAAATTTTGTTGGGATTGCAAGTGATGTATGTGGCAAGAAGGTTGTTGGAAGCAGCATGAGGAAGGGCAGTGAATGGTGGAATGAAGGAGTGAAGGTAAAAGTGGAAGAGAAAAAGAGGGCTTTTGAAGAATGGCTGCAGAGTAATAGTATAGAGAAGTATGAAAAATATAGAGAGCAAAAGGTGGAAGTAAAGCGCAAGGTACGTGAGGCAAAGAGGGCAGCTGACCTGAGGTGGGGTCAGGGACTGGGTCAGTCATATGAAGAGAATAAGAAGAAGTTTTGGAAAGAAGTGAAGAGAGTAAGGAAGGCCGGCGCAAGAATTGAAGAGACAGTGAAAGATGGAAATGGAAGGTTGTTAAAAGGAGAGGAGGCAAGGAAAAGGTGGGCGGAATATTTTGAAAGTTTGCTGAATGTTGAGGATGATAGGGAGGCAGATATAATTGCGGTTCCAGGTGTTGAGGTGCCAGTGATGGGAGATGAGAATGAGAGAGAGATTACAATAGAGGAAGTGAGGAGAGCACTAGATGAAACGAGAGTAGGAAAAGCATCGGGTATGGATGGTGTGAAAGCTGAGATGTTGAAGGAAGGGGGTGTGACTGTACTTGAATGGTTGGTGAGATTGTTTAATGTGTGTTTTGTGTTGTCAATGGTACCAGTAGATTGGGTCTGTGCATGTATTGTACCACTATATAAGGGTAAGGGAGATGTGCATGAGTGTTGTAATTCAAGAGGTATTAGTTTGTTGAGTGTAGTTGGAAAAGTGTATGGTAGAATACTGATTAATAGGATTAAGGATAAAACAGAGAATGCAATCTTGGAAGTGCAGGGTGGTTTTAGAAGAGGTAGGGGTTGTATGAATCAGATTTTTACAGTTAGGCAGATATGCGAGAAATATTTAGCAAAAGGTAAGGAGGTGTATGTTGCGTTTATGGATCTGGAGAAAGCATATGATAGAGTTGATAGGGAAGCAATGTGGAATGTGATGAGGTTATATGGAGTTGGTGGAAGGTTGTTGCAAGCAGTGAAAAGTTTCTACACAGGTAGTAAAGCATGTGTTAGAATAGGAAATGAGGTTAGCGATTGGTTTCCGGTGAGAGTGGGGCTGAGACAGGGATGTGTGATGTCGCCGTGGTTGTTTAACTTGTATGTTGATGGAGTGGTGAGAGAGGTGAATGCTAGAGTGCTTGGACGAGGATTAAAACTGGTAGGCGAGAATGATCATGAATGGGAGGTAAATCAGTTGTTGTTTGCGGATGATACTGTACTGGTAGCAGACACAGAAGAGAAGCTTGACCGACTAGTGACAGAATTTGGAAGGGTGTGTGAGAGAAGGAAGTTGAGAGTTAATGTGGGTAAGAGTAAGGTTATGAGATGTACGAGAAGGGAAGGTGGTGCAAGGTTGAATGTCATGTTGAATGGAGAGTTACTTGAGGAGGTGGATCAGTTTAAGTACTTGGGGTCTGTTGTTGCAGCAAATGGTGGAGTGGAAGCAGATGTACGTCAGAGAGTGAATGAAGGTTGCAAAGTGTTGGGGGCAGTTAAGGGAGTAGTAAAAAATAGAGGATTGGGCATGAATGTAAAGAGAGTTCTATATGAGAAAGTAATTGTACCAACTGTGATGTATGGATCGGAGTTGTGGGGAATGAAAGTGATGGAGAGACAGAAATTGAATGTGTTTGAGATGAAGTGTCTGAGGAGTATGGCTGGTGTATCTCGAGTAGATAGGGTTAGGAACGAAGTGGTGAGGGTGAGAACGGGTGTAAGAAATGAGTTAGCGGCTAGAGTGGATATGAA
>NC_090740.1:34353838-34366338 GCF_036898095.1 Palaemon carinicauda
TTTTATGACAGGGAAGAGACCTTGGGAGACTCGGAGAGTTAAGATGATTATCAGATATCTCTCAAAGGACAATTCACACCTTTCTCTAAATATTGGTATTCTTTTTATGATATGACTTTGGAAATAGATAAAGAAGTTAGGTTATCAAACTTCCAGTGCTTCAATCAAGCCTAACTATTATATATCAGTTTTGATTTGTAAACAGGTCGCACACTTAAAAGGAAACTGCAATATATCTTGAATACTGAAGGCCCGATTTAGATTGACGGCTCTAAGCATATCGCAGGAAACATAATCGCATAAAGTAAAAAAAGATCTTATATCAATGCTCGCAAACATACACATCTTTAGGCATAATTCTCTCTCTCTCTCTCTCTCTCTCTCTCTCTCTCTCTCTCTCTCTCTCTCTCTCTCTCTCTCTCTCTCATATCATAAAATAGTTTCCCAATCTATATCTATTAAACAGTCATATATACAAATACAATTTTAGTTGTGATGTCCCATGCATGGAGTTATAGTTGAAAAAGAACCTTCTTTTTTTCGTAATTTGTAAGAAATATAAAGATCAGAGATGGCATTTTAAGACTAAATTTCAAAAGCATGAATCATTTTGAAAGCAAAGAAATTGCCATTCTCCGACATTACAAAAACTTGCATAGTCATTGCAGTAAAGAATTCCAATATCTCATGAAATGAAATTGTTGTAACGACAGTCAGCATTGACAGGAATCCTGTTTTTACGAGCAAAATATTGGCGACCAGTTAAGAAAAAAGTACATACAGTATACTCGTTAGCCAAGTAACATAGTAAAAAAATTCTAAATAACTTCTTTATCCAGTAAGACAGCAGTTATATAACGAGAAAGTAAATACTGACAAGTTGTTACCGGTGGAATTTCTAGACCGCATTCATTATCAAAAAAATACTTTCTCAAAAGGAAAGATTCCTAATTTTATCAAAATACAGAGTATCACTATCCAGTTCAAACGAAGCTAAGGGACAACACAGGCTAACAAAAAAAAATGGGTACATGAAAAAAAACCTGTCGTACATATCAATATTGAACCATAAAAGTACCTTTTCCGGTACAACCCAGGAGCATAATTGGTGGGGGTGGAAGGTCAATTGCATACTGAACTCTCTGGAGTAGACTTTACGGCTCTTACTTTGCCTATGCCAGATGGCTCTATCACTCACTGTCCAAAGAAAAATGCAACCCTTATAGCTGATGTGTTTGACAGCAAGGAGAGTAGTGAGAAAATCGATTTTAGCTTCTCGGTACCAGGACTTTAAAACGCTTTTACTGGACCTTAATGCTTATGGAAAAGCCAAAAATGGCATTTCTTTCTTCGTTTTTTCACACAAAAAACCGCTAATTTCTGCAATTTTTAAACGTTGTTTGGCAAAACATCTAAATTGTTATGCTGAAGGTATTCGGCTGTTTCCTAATATGAAGTTTGGCTTTCACAAAGGCTTTGGACCATGTGATACTCTTCTTACAATCTTCAATGCTACTTCCTTGGGGGAAGGAAGTTCATATGATTGACCTTGATTTTAGTGCTGCCTTTGACATGTTAATCATAAGGCCCTTGTTTTCCAACTTAAACAGATGGGAAATGGGTGGGTCTACTATTAATTATTATCATTATTATTGATTATCATTATTATTATTATTATTATTATTATTATTATTATTATTATTAGTAGTAGTAGTAGTAGTAGTAGTAGTAGTATTATTATTAAAATCCAAGCTACAACCCTAGTTGGAAAAGCAAGGGCTCCAACAGGGAAAAATAGCCCAGTGAGGAAAGGAAATAGGGAAATGGATAAGCGACAAGGGAAGTAATGAATAACCAAAATAAAATATTTTAAGAACAGTAACAACATTAAATTAGATATCTTGTATGTAAACTTTAAAAACTTCTTAACATCAACATGGAATTTTTAATTAATAGATTGGAGAGCAGTTGCTGATGAGCAAAATATTGATTATAGAAATGTAATATCTGGTAGTCCTCAAGTTAGTGTTCTCGGCCCATTATTTTCATAATATACAGTAGATGAAGTTTGGTTTAGAAAACAAGCTCATTGCATATACAGAGGATGCTACTCTCTGCTCCAGTTTTATCTCCACTATGGCTGCAGAATCCCTTCATAGAGATCTAACTAAAATTAGTGCATGGTGCAAATTATGGAGCATGAAGCTGAAACCGACCAAAACTCAAAGAATGAATATAAATAGGTCGCAGACAGTGAGTCCTCAATATCTATAGTTTTGTATTGATAATAATGTATCTTTATCTGTATACAACTCTTTTAAAATTCTAGGTGTGATTCTTCTTGATTGCAAACTTACTTTAGAGAACACTTTCCATCTTCATACTTTTCAATTGTACGAAAAAAATGGTTTATTGGGAAAATACTTTAAAGTTTTGGGTGATTAATCTATCCTAAACAAAAAAAAAAAAAAAAACTTTTACTTAATCCCTTCTACTTAATTTGTAGGATAGAAAATTAATCTATGAAATTTTCTATTCCTGATCTGGATATTATTCCTGGCTCTGGCTTTCAGTTATTTATTCCTCGATGTTACATAAGATTTTCCACAATTCAAGATTACCATTGCACCCATTTATTTCGAGACTACTATCCTGAACGTAGTACTAGGAAGACGATAAATTCTAACAACCATGACTCCTCCATCATAAGGTTCAATACTATACAGAATCCTAGAAGTTATATTACAGTTGTGACCAGATGGTGGAATGATGATCATATTCAGGAAGTTGAATCGGTGGAACTTCAGAGGGTCAAACTTTTTGTAACTTCTATTTTAACGTTACTAGTCTAAAATATTTCATATTTTCTATGCAGCACTTATAGTTTAATTCCCTTATTTCCTTTCCTCGCTGGGTTACTTTCTGTGTTGGAGCCCTTGGGTTTGTAGTATTCTCCTTTCCCAACTAGGGTTGCAACTTGGCTAATAATAATAATAATAATAATAATAATAATAATAATAATAATAATAATAATAATAATAATAATAATAATAATAATAATAATAATACTTAACCGACTTGACTACGATCTGTTTCTTGGCATAATGGCAAGTACTTTTATTTCTTTAGATTAAGCATAGATACATCCCAACCCGAGCTCATGGGGGATAAACGTTAAAAAGTTGTAAAAGCCTACTTTACAAATGTCAGTTATTCGGCCGTCAATGAGCTAATAAAATAGTCTCAAATTGGAAAAAAATCTATATACAAAAGTTTGAGATACCAATATGAAAGTTTGGAAACAAGATTTTAAGTATGCTTGTATTTATAATTAAGCACCTTGACACTTGCACGATTTGAGTCCTGCAATTTACCTAATAGGTCATAAGACGTGCCATTTCAGCGGTATGTAGCGGGAATCATTGTTTGCGCCCTGTTCGTTCCCTATACTCACATAATACTGTATATACACCGTCTACACAATGTACACCCAAAACAGTCCGCATTGGTATGTATCAACATGCAAAGGCTCTTCTTGTTTATGCATAGGTTAAGTATTGACGCTCATTGACAATCATTGTGGGCAGTACCCGCACATTTAAGGAAGCAAAATTTTCTGAGACATAAATTTTCCTCTACGTATCACCACACCCTTCAACAACTTTGCAGGAAGACTTTAATCATTGAAACGGTGTACTAGCATGCATTGCAAAAAGGAAAATCGTACAAGTATCAAAGTGACATTAACATTTCCTTGTTCTTTCTCCCTCGCTTTCTCTCTCACTGTCCGTGTTGCTCTAAGGAGCAACCCTTTCTGCCACCCTCATCCTTTAATTACTGAATCGTGGATGAAACCCCTGTGCATAAAACCTTCGTGATATTAATCAATTTACACATCTACAAAGCCCCTCAGTGGTGTACTGAAACCATTTAGTACCAAAGCAACATTCACACCTATCTTGCATTCACTCTTATGCTTTCTGAATATAAAGTAAGCTTTTTTAAACCATCAATCCAATACTTTCTGGGTCTTCCTTTCGTCCTATCTCCAAGAATATTTCCTTAGAATCTTTAACACTAACCTATTGTCGTTCATTCTTTTTTCATTACTGAACCAACTTAAAATACTCTGACCCATCTTGTAATGTCTGCTAACCTTTTTGCCCGCTCCAAGAATCTCCACATTTCCATAACCTATGATTCTTCTTATACCACGTATAATACATGAAATTACAACAGCTTCAACTTTTTTTTCATTTACATTTTACACATCCTCTTCACTTCCACGCTTTCATAAAAGAGAACTGGCTATAAAATCCTTCAATACAGTCCTGACTTGGCTTTCACAAAAAACCCAAGTCTCATTCCAATACTTTAAACACATCTCGCTACCTGTCTTCCTTCTATTCTGTAATCTAGTCCTTCTGTCATCAGTCTTATTTTGTTAGTCGTAATCCAACCATATCATGCATCTGTAATCTTTATTATTGACCTATAAGAAGTATTACATTAACGAGCTAAAGTTACTAACACATTCACATTTTTACCGTGCAATAAACTCAAAGAATAATTGTGGCTTCATGCAAAAACCACCAATTATTTCTCACACCCTGAACAAATTTCCCAATTCGTCTATATGTTGCATGCACTTTAAAGTTTCATAATTATCAAGACCATTTCTTAAAGATAACTTGGTAAATCTAACTTTCCCGAACTTTTTCAGTCCAATCTTCTCCTCACTCCTAACACTTGAGAATTATGCCCGCTTTTTGGTAACCCACCGTTCTCCTACCACCATTAACACCAAACCATTAAATATTAGCTTAGATCAGTTATTTCTAGGTCCCTCGTATTACATAATTTTTTTTTTTTTTACAATTTCAAACTTTTTATAGTTTCGATCCACACTTCATTTGCCTGAAGAATCCATCCACACATGCCTATCTTGACTTCCATAAAGTAAAAAAAAAATCTTACTTAATTTTCAGCACACAATGAACGATATTACTTGATTCACAAATTTTGTTTCTCACTCCTTTTGTTCCACCAATATTCGGTATGTCTACCAGCATAGTCGATTCTTCTACCTTTCAATATTCATTGCTATATCTACCCTATTTTAATTTACCCTCATTAAACTTACTTATTTTGATATTTACACGTAATGTTTTTAATTTTACAAACACGTAATGTTTTTAATTTTACAAACAAATTCCATCTCCTTCACTGATTTTGGTTATTTTTTTCACCATGCTTAATAAGTGTAACCATTTCACGAAACATGAAAAACTAATTTTCCTTTCCAATATTTTAAGACCTGCTATACATACTATTTCCTATGTCTGATTTCCCACTTAATTCCCTTCATATGTAATAGCAGCAACGAAGACATAACAATCTTACGACAAAACCACGAAACAGTCATTCTCTTGATCAAGTGATGCCGCTTACATACTCGAGAAATAAATTAGATTAATCCCCAAAATAAGTTTAGACCTTACATGCGAGCGTCTAGCTCTAGAAGATGAGGAGGCTCTAATTTAAAAATCAAAATATAAGTAACTAGTTAGAAAAAGGTCATATATTTTCATGAATAAAATTGGGATAATGAATGCAATGGTTTGTACAATGCAAAACGTAGCAGTGATGATGATGATGATGAAGATTATTATTATTATTATTATTATTATTATTATTATTATTATTATTATTATTATTATTATTATTATTATTACTTGGTAAGCTACAACCCTAGTTGGAAAAGCAAAATGTTATAGGCTCTAGGGCTCCAATAGGGAAATTAGCCCAGCGAGGATGATGTATATTATTATTATTATTATTATTATTATTATTATTATTATTATTATCATTATTATTATTATTATTACTACTACTACTTGGTAAGCTACAACCCTAGTTGGAAAAGCAGAATGTTATAAGCTCTAGGGCTCCATTAGGGAAATTAGCCAAGTGAGGAAAGGAAATGAAGAAATTACAAGAAAAGTAATTAACAATTAATATAAAATATTTTAAGAACGGTAACAACATCAAAATGAATATTCCATATGTAAATTATAAAAACTTAAAAATTAACATTAGGAAGAGAGATCAGATAGAACAGAGAGCCCAAGCGTACCCTCAAGCAAGAGAACTCTACCCCAAGACAGTGAAAGACCATGGTACAGAGGCTCTGGCACTATCCAAAACCAGAGAACAATGGTTTGATTTTGAAGTGTCCTTCTCCTAGAAGAGCTGCTTACCATAGCTAAAGTCTCTCTTCTACCCTTACCATGAGGAAAGTAGCCACCGAACAGTTAGATTGCAGTAGTTAATCCCTTGAGCGAGGAGGAATTGTTTGATAATCTCAGTGTTGTCAGGTGTATGAGGACAGAGGGAAATATGTAAAGAATATGCCAGGCTATTCGGTGTACAGTATGTGTAGGCAAACGGAAAATGGCATATATTCTCAAAATACCCCCAGCAATGTCTCTCCCTGTTGCAGAATTTGACAATACTTATGCATATAAATACGTACTCACACAAATGTTTGTGTATGTATGTATGTATATATACACATATATACATATATATATATATATATATATATATATATATATATATATATATATATATGTGTGTGTGTGTGTGTTTGTGTCTGTGTGTGTATATTTATACATATATACGGTATATATATTTATATATCATTGCCTTATATGGTTTAATTAAAACCTATAAACCAGGAAATATGATAAAACCAACAGGATTAATTAATTATGAATTATCAAAATAGTTAATTTACTTACTCCAATTTTAGGATCTATTACAGCCTCATATATAAAAAATTCAGTTGATCTATGAGATAAAATTACAAAATGTTAAAATACCGTCTAACCACAGATTAGTAAGCTTTGATGCTACTTCGTTGTTTACCATGGTTAAAGAAAGATAAGCGTGGGATGGAGAGCATTTGCTAAATAAAATGAGAGGATGAAAATTAAAATGTCACTTTCTCTAAAAAGATAAGTATTTAATGAGGCAGTCCTACCGGTATCAACTTATGCATTACAAACCTGGCACCTTACTAAAGCCTTAGAATATAAGCTAGCAACATGGATATGAGAGCAAACTAGAGGATATTCTACGAACATGTAAGATAAAGAAATGGACATGGGCAGGACATATAATGTGAATGACAGACAATAGATGGACATTAAGAATAACAAAAAGGGTCCATAGAAATTGTAAAAGAAGCAGAAAAAGGAAGAGAAGGCGATGGATCGACGAACTAAGGAAGTTTGCGGACGTGGACTGGCACAGAATGACCATAAACAGACGGAAGTGGATGGACATGTCTAAGACCTTTGTTCTGCAGTGGACTAGTGACGGCTGCTGATGATGAGTTATTGAAATTATTTGTGTGTATCAAAAAGTGTAAATTTGGTTTTAATGGAAAGAGCAATGATCGGATTTTTATGGCACTCTTTTATTCAACATCTGGATTTAAAAAAAAAAAAAAAAAAACTAAATTAATTCCTTACGTGTGGTCCTCCTAAATCGTTTGCTATCGTTATGCTGACGATGTTTTGGGTATTCTAGAAGAATATGTTAATCTTAAGGGTTTTGTTTCAATCATTAATTCATTGGTACCATCCACAAAAATTACTTCACAAAATGAAGAAAATGACAGTATTCAGCATACCAATAACTTTCATATGTACATAAAAGTACATATGTAAATAAAGTGTTTTTTTTAATGTACCTTAAAGCACTAGAAATATGCAACACTCAGTACATAAAGGACGAGTTCACTAAAATTAAAGAAACTTCTACTAATCTCTGCTATCCAAAATATTTTCTAGAAAACTGAATGAATAAAGCTAAGAAAATATTTTATAGTGTGTATTTTGCCATTTCATGATTGCTTTCTAGATCTCATACTTTTAGAAAAACTAGACACTTGTTTAGAGTTTAAATATAATTATACTTAAAAAATTTTTAATTAAGAATAGTTCAGCAAACGATAATAATGCAGCACATAGTAATCCTCGTTTAGGTTGTAACTTGTTCTATGTCGGCCAAACATCCAAAGGCATTTCTGTCAGCATTAAACAGCATAAGATGGCCGTCTCTATGGGATCTCTTGATAATGCTTTGGCCTACCACTGGCTGGTATTCAATCATAAACTTAGCTGGCCAGAGACAAGTAGAATAATCCATGTTAATGGCTATATCCAAAGAAAAACTGTTGAATCTTGTACCAAAGGTCACAATTTAAACCTAAGACCTGGCTTGCATCCGTTAACCCGGCATTATCCTCCTATATAAAATCTGACTTCTATGGTTTCAAAGAAAGTATAAATACGATCTTTTTGTATGTGTATTCTCATTGCGCGTCGATGTCACTATAGGACAAATGTACTAACTCCAATTAAGTCCTTTCATTTTTCCTTACGTGACTAATATACATATTTTAAGCTCATCATGTGTCAGCTTCTGTGATCACACACCCACACACAGAGAGAGAGAGAGAGAGAGAGAGAGAGAGAGAGAGAGAGAGAGAGAGAGAGAGAGAGAGAGAGAGAGAGAGAGAGAGAGAGAGAGAGAGAGAGAGAGATAATCATCGTAATTTAACCCACTGGCCATTTGAAAATATTTAAAAAATCAATTGAAAAATAATGTTTGCAACACTGTTACAGTATGGATTAGTCGTCTCCATTCTCTATGATTACCATAATGCTGACTTAATGAAGAGAAGGCCACTTTATTGCTTCTTCCGATGTCAGAGGCTGATGAACTCTGTTGCATAAATCACTTGAAGAATAATTTTTTTCTAAATAATCCAAAGCAGAAGTATAAATTTCCCCCTTTAATAGCTATAATGTGCTCAAAATGTATATTCCTCTCTCTCTCTCTCTCTCTCTCTCTCTCTCTCTCTCTCTCTCTCTCTCTCTCTCTCTCTCTCTCTCTCTCTCTCTCGTTCGAAAGGTCGTAAGACATATAGGATCTTTTTCGAGATTAAAGGTTCTTTTCACGAAATACACAAGACATTGGTCTCATTCCAGAAATGTTTGAATAAGAGTGAGAGAGAGAGAGAGAGAGAGAGAGAGAGAGAGAGAGAGAGAGAGAGAGAGAGAGAGAGAGAGAGAGAGAGAGAGAGAAAATAAAATCCTGAAATCCAATTATTCTCAGACGCTGCCTTAAATATATAGAGAACCTTGGTTACCATAAAAAGAAAATCTAAAATCCAACAATAACAGCCCCAACCTCATAGACATATTTCCATATAAATAGTATCTTCTAATATGCATTTCAAGCAATTTTAGTATTTAATCAGATTTTGCGAGAACTAATTTTAAAATGTAATGTTATCTTCATATTTTTCATCTAATAATTAATATTTCAATAATTTTCATTCATTCAAATTCAAAACAACCACTATTCATGAAACTTTTGCCAAAATGACCTGATACTGCGCAAATGAATTTTGTTCAGGTGGAACATGGGTTTACTGAAGAGGTATGGGTGGAGCATTTATAAGTGTGCTACTTTTATAAGCACACATTGAGTATGTGTTGTTTAAGATGTGTAAAGCTGGATAACGAAGTACATCTTATTAGCTTTAAAAGTATTTATTGTCTAAAAACAACAGAGTTAAACATCTCCATCATAGGAGGGAGCTGGTTTGGTCGGATGACCAATTCTGGTGAAGCATAGATATGAACTGATTAAATTATCGATATCACAGATATCGTATGCTTAGTTGATGTAGCATTTTTAACACAATCTCGGAAGACACCTGCATCCGGTGACGTCACAAACTTTCACACACTGATGCATTGGTGTTGACGTTTAAGAAAAATGTTACATTGCTGAGGCTGCATTGTGCATCCTGTTTATGATTTTACGTGACTACAGCAAATCTCATGGCTAGCATCTTCATCCAAAATGACATATTACGTCATGTGTTTTAAACATGTAATAACAATTATTTCATTTATTACACATTCACGACGTTTAGAGATTAAGAGACATCAACTTGATGAGCACAGAACCAAAGCTCGGTGTCCGCCATGTTGAAAGATGTTAAATACATATATTGGTATCAAATTTCAAAACCAATGTTTTCCACGAAGAGAACTTCGTCGTAAAGCGAGATTTTTTTTTTGAAGCGACTTACGTTTAGGGACTATTAATAACATGGTAAGCGCCATTACGGGCGAACTTTTTTTAATCATCTGAAATAGTTACAATAATTGAAAGGAAATACACCAGAACGTTTTTAAATATTCAGAGCGACTACAAAATAACTCTCAAAAGAAAACAACTTTAATTTACGTAATGTGAAACATTTTCAATAATTCCAGAAATGCTTTGAAAAATATCCGAGTTAAAATGCGGTGTAAAAAAAAAGTAAATACTGAAATTATTTTCATTTTATAATTCCAATACCTTGTTTATGCTTCAACCAAACCGTTGTAAGCTCGAACACACGA
The DNA here is from genome assembly GCF_036898095.1 of Palaemon carinicauda. Taxonomy (NCBI): domain Eukaryota; kingdom Metazoa; phylum Arthropoda; class Malacostraca; order Decapoda; family Palaemonidae; genus Palaemon; species Palaemon carinicauda. Next base: position 34,364,332 of record NC_090740.1, read on the forward strand.
AGGTAGTTTGAGAAATCCACGATTCTCTAGCCAAAGTCAAGAAAGAAATTCGAAATTCTATTTCTTACAAAACTTAGTCTTAAAAAATATATTCAATTACAGCACTTGGTGCTTACTCCATGTTTTAATGGTCGATTTGTAAATGAACAATTCAAAAAGTGAAAAATTGTCTAATCTAAAATATAGTTTTCTCTATTACATGACATCAGTAAACATTTTCATAGTATATATTAAAGTCTAAATTTCAATAGTGAATAAAGACAAAGCAATAAATGAGAGTCATGAATCAAAATGTGTTCGATAGAAGAGATTATTATTGGACACATGGCTCGTGAAGGTCAGTTAAATGTCCCCGCATTGAGAGTCAAATTGTAGGAATTAAAAGTTAATTTTAATCAACTCGGTACGGTGACAGTTGATCAATCTTTGTTATTCGATGAAAATAAAACTTTGAGAAACAGTTACTAACCACAGACATAATTATTTCGTATTACAATTTAAGTGAGTTCGATATATTAATTTTCCAAAATAAATATTTTTTTTTTACATAATCCCATTTATTTTCAATATTGATCTCTAGTCGGCAGGCCAATTTTCATAAACTACATTTATATAACCTCTCTCAATGAAAGGAGACAACCTACATAGTGTGATTTCATTAACTCTGAAATACCTTCCAGCCATGATGTCGTCTTAAGAACAGTATTTTAAGGTTATACAGCACCATATCTCTTAAAAACGTGGAGTTCCCCCAAAACGTTTACCACGTCATCTCATGATGTTGTAAATTGAGTTTTAACAGACTGTTCTATTGAATGTTGCTTGTACGTTTGCAGCTGAATACCCTTGAAATTGTTACAAAATAAGTTTTGTGTTTCTCTAACTCAGGAATGAAAGTTTGTACTTAAGTCATATGCTTTTCAAGTAAGATAACAGTAGTTTGTGGCGGTAGTCATGGTTTGAACTGAAAGATGCAAAAACAGAATCCTTTAAGACTTTTCTAAAATTTTCTGTTCAAATTGAATTAGAATCTAATCAAGTTGATATAAACCTATTCAAAAGAGCAAGGAATTTTGACACCTTGGATTTTGTTCAGACTTTAAATTCAGTTCCAAGTGTCTGCTGAGTGTACATTCTTGGAGTGGTTTTAATTAACATGTCAAAAGAAAACCAACCGGAAACAGTAACTTTTAAGAAGCCCATCATACATTCCCCAACTTATGACCGACAATTTGGACTGTGATGAAAAACATTAGAACAAACTTATATTCTCAATGGTAGTTTCCATACCTTGATTTATTTTGCAATGGTAGTTGGTTAGCAACTGTCGATTCTGGTCTGAGAGGCATTTAGGAGGGAAAAGGAGTCTCTGGGGAGATTACTGAAGAGAATATCATGAACGGAAAGGGAAAGAATAAAGTAGCGTGTTCCCGAAAGTTAACAAACATATCACGAACGATTATGGATAATTCAGTGGCCAAAATTGTTTAAGTGGCTCAAGAACACTGAACAACAAATCAATTCCTCCTGAGTTTAATTGGAAAATACTGTCTGTACGTATCTCAAGCACAATGACATTAGCAAGGTCAGAACCTACAAGATAAATGTTCAGAAAAAGAGAGACATTCAGGATCTGGCACATTACAGTGAAGCCAACAGCGTTCAGTCAACCTTTGATTTCTGGAGGCAATAAATCAAACTTGACTCAATTATTTTTAAATTCACACGGGCCATGAGATGTGGCAAGCCCTTGGTTTGTAGTTTATCATAACAACCATTCCATTCGATGTACTCATATCCGACATGGAAATCCTAGCAGAAACAGCACAAGAAGGCATTTTGAATGGATATTTCGTAGCAAAAGAGGGAACATAGTTTCAATCAAGTGCCATTTGATCTTTGCCTTGAGCACACCAACGGAATGGAATAGGTTCCTAAAGGAGTAAGTGGGTATCACTGGAATTTAAAAAGCTAAAAACTGCTGGTCTATCAACTACAGTGAATGAG